>NC_134188.1:27324466-27587893 GCF_964188355.1 Buteo buteo
CACCTGCACCCCATCCCTCAGATTGTATATACAAAGGTCACTGTCAGCTCCTATAGGAAAAAGCGCAGATTTCCAAGACGTCACATCAGCATTACATACCCTGCTGTCTCGGCCAAGAAGCGCTTTGGCAGTAAGCAACCAAGTCCATTTTGTTGAATCATGCTACAGGGACCTGAAGTGCCATTGCGACACACCGAAGCAGCGTGCCCAGAAATTTGATTCCCTCCTCCCCACATTCCCAACCGTATCCCTAGACAAGGCTACAGCTATTTAAGACAGCAGCTGCAATACAGGCATGACAGCAGCGGGTTGAGAAGTCGACTACCCCTCTCCATGCTTCCTCTCTAGCTTTGAGGTCACGCAGGGCTCTGGGAAGTGTGTTGCAGCAGCTCTGTAGACCCCCATGGCCTGTGTCACATCACATCATCCTTTCTTTCTTCTCTTTCCCTTCTTGCCCAGTTAGTAGACAACTTTGCTTTCACTCCCCAGGGTGGGAAGGCTGTCCCTTGACCAGTTAGGAGAAACGGGGCTCCAAGACTAGACTGGAAACCACCCTTCAGGAAAGACTGGAGGGGGAAAAAAAAGCGATGATGTTGTAAGGAACCCCTCCATCTGTCAGCTCTTGCTCAGCTGTAGGAGAGACTCGAGGGCTGGTGGCTACAGACACACATGGCTTGGTTGAACCAGGTTTGTCCTTGTCTCTGAAGCACGAGGCATTTGTGAACTGAGCTTGGCAGAGCCACACATCTGCTCTCATACAGAAGACATGCTGTTCTCCTATTACCAGCCATGGCAAGCACCCTGCTCCAGCCCCTCCACCACGTGCAAGGACCCCCAGTTCCCACTGGAGCCCGTTGCTTGCATACCTTGTATGAGCCCCAGCCAAGCTGCAGCCTCACCACTCTGTTTGCTTTCCAAGACCCCCTGTTAGAGGGGCACAGGGTTGGTGATACCCACCGTGCTCACCCACACCACTTACAGAATCACAGAATTGGTGCAGGAACGAAGCGAGGGGTATGCAGGGAACTAACCCACCTGCACACCCCATGCATGGCAAGGCAGAAGGGGAATATTTGAGCAGCACCGGAGAAGCTGGACCTTCACCCCGCTGCACTAACATGCCTGTTCCCACCTGCTATCCAAGACCAGATCTGTTTCAGTGGGAGCAAAGGTCCATCCATCTGCTCTAGTAATAACAGATTTCTTTAAACAGATCTAGGCCTGCTTACAGAAGCAATTAAGCAGTGCAATTACGCTAAAAAAAAAAAGTGTTAATATTTGAGTGCTAGATACACCCAGAGAACACTATTGCCAATTTTATTTGTAGGAATAGGATGAGTAAGTAGCACATTCAAGTGTGGAGAAAGGGGACTGCAGAGACACTCCTGCTCAGCACCAGGAGCCAGCAAAGAGCAGGATGAAAACAAGTGATCTAAGTGGGTGCTCAGCCCACCTGCAAGCTGAGCAGCACAGTCACCACAGAAGCATGCAGAAAGCAGAAAGCTAGAGCTCATCCTGCAGGATCCAAGCAGCAGCAGGGAGCATATAAGCTTGCAAAACAACCAATTGCAATTACCTGCATCACATCCACCAGCACTATGGAAGAAAGGAGCTCACCTTCCCAGCAATGCAGCCTAGGATCTGAAGAAGACTCCAGGCTCTCAATATTACCACTACACCATACATAGGAAGCAAAAGCCTCCATTTCCACTCTAAGTCATCTACAACAACCAAGAAGCTTTGCCAGGAAGCCAGCCAAGCCACAGAACACAAGACAAATGCTGCAAAAAAGGTCACTGTCTTGCACCAGCCCCTGCTCTGGCACACTGCTGAGTCTCCCATCTCAGCAGGAGACGGAGAACATCTCAGAGCACACACCTGAAACGCTCCCCGCTTGACAAAGGTGAGCCAAAGGTCTGCAGCCCTCGCTATCTGAAGTGCTATTGCCTGCGGAGATAAGCGGTAGCTCTGCTCGCATGCTCGAGTGACCGCTTCTTTACCTAAACAAGACCTTTAGATTGTGGCACTCCCAACGTGACATCCTCCGATCGGCAGGACGCGTTTGGGAGGCTGCTGGGACCTCGCCAGCCCCTGCAGCAGCAGGGCTGAGCCCAGCCAGGCACGCAGCACCGCGCTCACACCTGCAAGAGCTCAGGCTTTACACGGCAGTCCAGCACCAGGATTTAGCTCACTGGAAGCTTCCTCAGCTGCTTCGTGCACCGCTTAGCTTAAAGCACTATTTGCAAGGCCAGCCACTAAGCAGCAGACAAACTTAAGCTTCTAGTGCCCTAAAATAGCTTATTACTGTCAGAGCAGCTGCATGAAGCCCCAGTGAATGTGGGCAATCTCTGCTCATGCTGAGGAATCGAGCCAGATTCAGGCTGGTTCCTAAATCCACCTGGTATTACAAAATATGACCTGGTATCTCCAGATACAGGTACAATAGTCCTACTGCTGTTTCAGGGTGGGAGGCACTGCTGACTCAGGCAGCAACCAAGCCTAATCAGCATAAATATCAGAGCAGAGCCTGCTTTATCAGAGTAACTGCATCAGAAGCAAGCCTGATGCCAGCACATAGAGCCATGGAGGGATGCAGCAGACCTAGCCACAAGTTCTAGCATACAGCTTCGTCAGACATCGATACTGGTGGTGTTTCAGTCTGGCCAGATCCAGCCTGCATCCTCAAGATCAAGCTCACGCCAGCCAGGTACAAGGAAACCCTGGCCTTCAGATCTGCAGCCACTGAGGACGTTAACTAAGAGGACTCCCCTCCCAGGTTTTTGGTGCTACAGCTGTCACCCACTGGGAGCTGGGTCCCTATTCCTGGGGAGGTGGCCTTAGGGTTTTGGGAAAAAAAAATTAAAAACTGCAATACTGCTTCCTATTTATTTCCTGGAATAGGATATTAGCTCACATTTTACTCCTAATGCAGGTGGTACCTGCGCTGATATGGACGCAGCTAGCACAGCTCTATGTGCAGAGCTTGCAGAAGCTGTGTTTAGCATTACACGTGCCACTGGTGAGATTGTCACTGGTGTGATCTGTCCTCGCAGTGCTCAGTGGACACGTGGCACACGATGAGGTGCAGCGGATGACTGCCCCAACAAACCACGAGCCAGGGAGAGAAACCAAGCCCTGCTAAGCCATTACACAGACAGTTCAGGATCCAGTCAAGGTGAATTTTGCAGACAGAAGATTTAAACAAGTGATCCTCTCTAGACCAGCCTCCCTTTTGACTGAAGGCAGGTAAATAGTTTATCCAAGGAGTTCCCACGGTCTTAGCAAGTCCAAGCCAAAGCCATTCTGGCGGTTGGTAGCACTTCTTACAAGAGGTAATATTCATGGTTCATCCTGTAAGATCAGTCCCATAACTGGAGACAACCACCTCTAACACCTCCCAGCCCCATGATCCCTGCAGCAGCTTTTAAGAGCCATGCAGCCAGCTGGCTGTTCCCCCATAGCAGGTGCAGGAGTGATCCCACAGCTGTCAGCCCTCATGTTCTGCCCTTTGCATACCAGTTACCAGTGGGCTTTGCAAACTTTGCACAACTCTACCCCCTTAGTGACAGTGGAATTACGGCCATAAGGGGTTCCTGGAAGTGGACTGCATGAACTAGTAAGTATTTACCTAAAAACAGCAGAGCAGTTCAGTTTATTTACCCAATCTCTTCTCTAAACCTACTTGAACAACCCAACTGTTTGACAAACTTCTAATATCTGCAGCAGATCTGACCCGCATGGCTGGTGCAGAGCATGTTTCCATGAGGACAGGGGCTAAATATGCCATCAAAGGAGTGGTGAAACAAGGGGACCAGTCGTTACCGATGACCCTTTTGAATCTATTCTTTCATTTTTTCCCCCAGGAGAAACTAGGCCATTTCAGCCTTCAGCAATATCCAGAAGGCAGAGTTTGTTGCAGTACTGAGGACTTTGTACTAGAAGACAACACATTTAAGACCCATCTTCAACACTAGAGCATATTCTGTTCTCCATTAGCTACAAGACCGAGGTCAACCAGCCACGTGCAGCCTGCACTGCTGCAGTCTGTTTTTCCATGCATTCCTACACTTGCCACTAATTACCTGTTAACAGCAGCAAGAGTGTCGCAAGAGGTTTGTTCCCCAACAGCATGTTCAGGCACCCTGAGAGTTCGAGTGACTTTGCAAAGGAGGAATCCAGTCTATGCCACTTCAGCTTCCTGCTGGAATTGGATTCTCTACTGCCTTCTGAGGCTGGACTATCTTCAGAATGGGTAGCTCAAAAGCCATGGCAAGGTCCCTCCCTTCTGCTCAGGCTGAGTAAGACTTGCCAACAGCCTTACCTAATAGCCCTTTCAGCCCTGTGTCCTTCCAAAGAGGATCAAGTTCCCTCCTGGCTGAATTTGGCCCCTGCTCCCTTCCAAGTCCTTTAGCTAATTCTGCAGTCCCCAGAGCAGACTGGCAGCCCTGTTCTCTGCAACACATCTGAATAAGCAGGGAAAATACAAGCAGAAGGTGAGCAAGTTACAAGCTGGAGAACTGGAGCTACTTCCACTGCTGGAAACCCCCCTTCCCCAAAGCAGTGAGACTTCAGAGCTGATTTCGCAGCTCCCTGTGAAGTGGTAGAGGGTTCCCAGCTATTCTTACCCAATACACTGCTGCCCTAGGGTGTAACTGGAAAACAGACCAAAACTGAGCTGGATTTACAAGAGGGGAACAGAGTGAGAGCTAGGCACAACACAGGAGTGCTGCAGCACAGAAGAGAAGTTGGAGAGATGAACAGCCAGCCTTACTGCTACAGGGCAGATTGCCTCAAGAAGTCTGGTGATAAGACCATCAGAAGCAGCAGCTTCTACAAATCATGATCACTGGTGATGCATTTCAGATTTTATAACCACAGCTGCTCCAAGCAGTAGTATGGCAAGGGTAAGCGAGCCATGTCCTGCTTACAGTTCAGCATCTTGGATAGACTAGTGCAGGTACAACATCATCTCCACAGGGGTTATGACAATTCAGTCTAAAACAGTTAAGTCCCAATGCATAGAGTTAAACTGTTACTTACTCTTATTGGAAAATAATCCCTGAAGTACCTCCATATAGCCCAGTTTCTCACCCATTGGGATCTTCTGCCACCTGAAGAGGAAAAAAAAATAATCCTGTTTTTAAAGCTCTTTCCACATGGGTGCCCACCAAGAAGCCTAGAGGACTCCAGACGGTTTGCTGTCTCTAGAGGAATAAATTGTTGATTTCTCTAAGTGAGACACCTGCATCTTTCACTAAAATCAGGTGAAACCAGCCATGCTCAAGACTTCAGGGTACTTCAAGCTAATTAAGGTCTGACTACAAATTCAGGGTAGGATCTGACTTGATAATCTCTTGTAGTTGGGCCATGGACAATTCAAGCTAGAAACAGCTCACTGTTAACCTCAGATTCATCCTTTGGGAAAGGCCAAGATTCTGGAGGATTTCAGTGTTCTTGAAGCAATGGAGAATTGTGCTAATCTGGCTATGAAGGGAGTTGCCATCAAAGCTTGTTGTCATTGCTGTAATGGGTTCTCAGAGCTGGTTTCTACAGGGTATTCTCTGAAATAGTCTTCTGCTTTATTTGCAGCAACACTAACTCCATAGGGGAGCCACATCTTAATAGTCTCACCATAGTCTGAACCTTGCAAGAGCTGGAGAGGACAGCAAGATCTTGAATCTTTATGCAGATCTTTCTGACCTACAGAAAGAACCTAAGCCTTATAAATATGTTGCTGAAAGCCAGCAGTGGCATTATATTAGTGAATGTGATCTTGTATTACTCTCAGCATCAACAAAACCTGCAGTCACTGCTTATGCTGAGGGCTGACATTTGTATGCTTCACTGAATACTACTTTTGGTCAGCAATTCAGCCAAGTCCCATTAAGAAGGGAGGTAGCCCATTACAAGGAAGTGCTTTTTTGTCCAAATATGAGGACAGGGACACTTAAACAGCAAGGATTTATTCTGCAATATTTACCTTTCTTTGGTGTATTCCAGTCAAATACCAGCCAGGCTAAATATAGAGCAGCAATCGCCCAGCAATCTGTGCACAGTATGTACATGAGGATTAAAGTGCAAGCAACACCTGGATAGGTCCAAGAAAGAGAAGAAAACAAGGTTGCATCAGGTTTTGGTCTGCATTTACACTTGCATTAAGAGCCCCTTGCCTTTTGACCCTTCTATACTGAAGTCTTAGTCTCAATCTGATGTCATTAATCCTCAATCAAATCGGATTTGGCTAAAAACCCCTTATGTAGGACTGAGACAGCTTCCTCTAAAGCTACCCACTTTGAAGTACCTCAACCTTCCCTTCATGGTTTTCTTCTAGACTACCTCCAGGTAGGGCAGCTGCTTCACTGGGCAAGAGGAAGACTTTATGAGCATCAAGATTTCTTTGTGGCCTGCACCAAGGGGGTTTCTTCCACAGCTACACAAGTCTTCCACACCTTACACCAGATCTATGCCAGCCACCCCAGCAGGGTGCCAGAGATCCCACTCACAAGCGATGCTGCCATTTTAGCACAAACTAAATTGGGCAGGAACAGCGAGATTTGCTTGACTGGCTGAAATTGGCATCTTTCTCCAGTTTAATTATCAACAATAGTATGGAGAAGAGCAGCCTGAGGCTTCACGTAACAGAAGTACCCAGAGACAGTCTTTACTATTTCACTGGTTTAACACAAACACTTCTTGCCCATCTCTGGTACCTCTTGGAAGGAGGCCAAGCCAAGAGGAAGGCACTCCTGTTGCAGTCAGTTGCATCAGTTACCAGTTGGCTTCTAAGAAATTTCTTCTCTGTGGGCATTCCCATGGGTGAGCCAGGTAAGAGATTTCCAATGGCTTCAGTCTTATTTGTATGGTAGACACAGACATGAGCTAAACGTCAGTAGGTGTTTCCATAGCTCCTGTGTTTTGCTAGAGCCAGGTGAAGTCATTTACTGCCAAAAAATCAAAGTATGCAAGTGTGCTTTACAATAGCCACACACCCCAGGAACTGTCCTGCTGCAATGCACATCCAGTAATTAATGCTTATATAAAAGTTTAAATTTTTGCTTTAAAATTCTTCCAGAATTAAGGCAAAAAAAGCTTTGCTTTAGGCCGAAGGGTGTTACTTACCCATGATAAGGAAAGTGAGAACCCATTGCAGCACAGAGATGATCTGGAGTTGTTTCTCTACTTTGGATTTAGATAGCCAAAACAAATCCTGCAGAGCAGAAAGAATGCTCGATCCTGTGCCTAAGAAAAAAAGAAATAAAGTTACATTTGCACACTGAGCAAAGATAACAATATTTTCCTTTCAAATAGGAGGTTTTAAAACCAATGTTCCTGCAGTTTGCTTTTAGAGCAAGGCTTGCCAAAGGCTAATATTTCCCACGGAGTTTAAGCATCCTGGAAGGGAAAGGGTTGCTATCTGCAATCATCCAGCTGCTTTGGGGATACTGGAGGGGTTTAATGGGTAACATCAGTTCCCAGCTGAGCAAGCCTCTATTCACTTGGCCATAGGAGTGCGGAGGACGCCAACACACGGCCCTAACACAAGCCCCCGCTTCAAACTGCCGGTTCCTGGAAGTGGTGGTTGGTAAGAGGGAAACCCATGAGTTCACCCTAAGATAAAGATCAGGTGCCCCAAAGCGGAGGCAAGCACACATCAGGCTGTGGTCTGACCTGTTGCTCATCAGCCCTTCAGCGGGTCTGTTGCACAACTCCTGCGTGCGTGTTCAAGGAAAGCTCGGCACTCCAGCCTGACACAGCAGGCAGCTCGAGGGCTGGTTGAGCAACGCCTCGACCCGTGACCCCGAGGATCCACAGCTCCAAGGGTAAGGAAAACTGTCACAGCGTTTCTAAAGCAGTAAATTGAGGAAGGAAGGAATCAAAAGCCACTCTTTTAGAAGTTTAAGCTGTTCAAGTGGGGAGAAACACAAGTAAAAAACTGAAGTGAAAGACTTGATTTCCATATGAGGAACCACCCACTGCCGTGTTTGCTGATATGCTCAACAACCTCCAGAAAGAAGCACTTGCAAGTGGGTTTTCCTTCAGTTCTCTTCATTATTTTACAAGCACCATAATAACTGGCTAAAATGCAAATCAAGCTGCTGGCCTATGAACAAACCAGGAGATGTGTTTACGTATTTCCTTTTCTGTTTAAGGATCAGCCTGTTATTAGAAGGGATGTGATGCTGCTAAGCAGCTATTACATTGAATGGGTTCAGTCCTTGCTGTTGTTGGCAAGGCGTGACACTGTTGGTGGTGATGCTATAGCAAGTGCTCACACTTAGTCAAATGAACGTGATTGAAAAGAGCTTCTTCTCTAGATACAGACAGGTACTAAAATTTTTGATATTTTCTACAAAGAAATTTTCACTGATGCATCATTTAAATATGCAAAGCATCTCTGCAGTCTTCGCTAACTCCTGCCCTTTCCGATAGTCTAGTTCTGCACCTGCAGAATTGCTGTATTAGCTTTGCAGCTTCTTTGCTGACCCTTTTAAATGCCATTTAATGTTAAGCCTGCACATGGTCCCTACGCTGACATCTATGTGCCTTCCTGAATGTTTTCTGCTAATGAAGGACAGCAGGGAGCCATACCAGAGGCTGCAGTCTAAACCCAGAGCCAGCCCACCCAGCTCAGACCCTTGGCTCTGCTTGGTCTACGTTGAATGAATGATCCTAGCAATGGGTTGGGCATTAACTACCCCGAGCAGACCAAGTTTTGGTCAAGGATAGATCATGTCACTGCAACTGCCGGTAAACTGAAGCCTACAGCACTAATCCAGCCTGAAGCAGCAGCTAGAGTTGAAGGCTGTTCTTTACAAGCTAATGTAGTACAGTATTAAGAGTGAATTCAACAAGTATCTCTCTCATTTCTTGGATGAGACAGGAGAATGTGTTGAGTTAAACTGTCACCATGGACTGATTTGCAACACTGGAGTACCTAAGCAGGAAGACTCAGAAATCCAATGCTGCAGCTCTTCACATTTGGCAGTAAATCCCCAAATTTGGGGTAAGTGATAAACTCCACCCCATTTTTTACAGAGTCACCTGTCCAAGGGTAAGAGAAACCTGCCATTCCTCCTGAGGGGCCACCGCCGCGAGGCAGCCTCTACCACAGCTCTAGGAACTTGCTGTCCCAAAAACCTGGTTTACACAATTGCACATGGACAGACCTCATGTGGTCTGAGGACTGCTAGATACTAGTTTAAAGGAAGCTTTTAGCAATAGATGTGTTACTGTCTCTGTCCTCAAAATAAGCCAAAAGTCTTACAGATGATTTGTGATCCGTAATAAAAGCCCAGCCCCATGTAATTTATCCTTCCAGCACCTGCACTTACACTACCAAAACATCTTTGGATTGATGAATTCAACACTCCAGCCTTGGATCAGCTAGATCGCTACCCTCTTCCCCCAAAGAGAACAACTGTTTATCCCTCCAGATGAGAATTTGTACTTCAGCATTTTCTAGATGCTTTCACAAATTGTAGGCATTGCTAGCCCTGTAAATAGACCGGTATTGGGTAGCGCAAGTCAACCCGTCAACTTGTTTCCTGAACCACATTAAGCTTTTTGTGGCAGCGTTCAACTCTTGCAGACAGAGGGAAGGCACAGGTTTGGCAGACAGCTCTGAGCACCTGCCCTTGGACAAGTGGTGTCCTGGGTCAGCTATTTTCTGAAAGCAAAAACATCCTTCACAGACATCAAGATTCCCAACATCAGAAAAGCCAGTAGTTACCATGGGCTGAATAATAGCAACATTTAATTCCCGGTTGAGGACATAAAAGAAGTCCAGTGGCAATGGGCAGGGCTGTCACTTGGCAAGTGCATCTGCCTGTGCACCGTCTACCTTTGCACCAGCAACCTGCACGCTCCACACGGACCCAGTGCATCAACTGCAGGCTGGGCGATTACAGATTTTAGTGCTGAGACAGCCATTTCCAGCCAGTCCTGAGCTTGCTGTTCATCATGGCAGACTTAACACTTTGGGCATTCAACCCTCCATGCAAGCCTTGCCTCCTTTCTCCTTCAGCCAGGAGGCATTTTGGGGAAGACCTTCCATGCTCTGGAGAACCACGCCGGTTACTGGTGACACAGAGGAGAAGAGCTTTGACAAGTCAACAGAAGTGTGTTTTTTGGGGACTCAGCCACAGCAGAGTAACCCAACACTGATAACTTGGGTTCAGTTCTTTAAAGAAAACCCTTCCTTTTAAGGGCTCACCTGTGGGCCCATGCCAAGCATCGTTCATATATTAAAAACCCAAAGGAGAATTGAGCATAGGAAAGAATTTCTCTAACTTTCAGGAAATACATTAGCCTAATAACCAAGTTTAATAAGGCCCATTAGACATACCTAGGATTAATTTTGAGGCAAAGGACACCGTATACCCCAGCCTTTGGTATCCATTTGTATCAGTCTTTTCCCAAGGAAATATTCTGAATCTTGGAGAAACACAGACCTCCATCTTCTACTGCTGAATTCAGTCGCTTACGCTGTGCTGGCCACCCAGCGCAGCCCCTGGAGTGTTTCCCAGGTCCCTGTTCCAGAACTGGACAGCCTGACTGTTTGGGGTCACAGCCTTAACAACCCATGTCTACATGGTAGAGATCTTGGCAACAGCTTTCCTGGTCTCAGATGAGATCCTGAGCCCCTCAACTCACACCCTGGAGTACTGATGGGACGGTCCCTGCACCAAGCCACACATGGCTCTCAAGGATGCTCCTTGTCAAGATGGCCAGTGACTTCTCCAGGAGACATTACTGCTGCTCAGTGACAGCAGCCATCTGCAGCCTTCCAAAGAAGCTCAGTGACATTAGCCAGCTGTCCCCCAACTGTTGATGGGCTTACTACACTTTTATCATTTAATTCCAGCAACCATCAAACGCAGGAGATGCTCCCCAGAAGATCCTGGAGTCGATGCAGGGTTTGACCAAGCACCCGACTCATGCCTGCAACACAGACGCAGCTAGGGACAGCATCTGGTGCACTTCCAGCACAGTTTATTTCAGATAAAGTGCTCAAACACCATGATTTATCTAAGCAGGGAAGCAGAACCAAATGTCCCAGGAGTGGAAGTAAACAGAACTTCACACTCGGGCACCAGAAAACCCAATCAACAGCACTTAATTAAGAAACAGCCAAATAAATTGACTGAGAGGAAGTACAAGCGTTACAGATAGTTAAAAATACACTGAAAGCTTGTTAAAGCCAAGCTTCATCTGCTACCTTTTCAAGACAATTAGCATGTTAATTCTTGGCCAAGAATTATACTGCATCACACAGCTTTAGAGAAAAAACAAATTAGATCCTCCAAAGCAGAAGGTGCAAATGGACATTTTGAGCTACATATTTGGCAGAGAAGCTGACACTGGAGGCATAACAAAGCTATATTAGATAAACAGACCAATATTAGGATACTTGTGAGCACCCAGCCTCCCATGCAAGAGCAGGAGTCTGCACAGCAAGCTGCTGCATCAAAAACAACATCTGTAAAAGCCCTTCAGCAACACGAATTATTCTGTGCCTTAGGTTTACTCAGATGCCCCAGCTGCAGTGCACAAGCTCTCTCCACTTCCAGCTCTGTTAGTGGTACTAGATAGTGAATAATTTGTTAGAGAATAACGAATGACCAGTGTGGGGTATAGTTATCCTGCCCTGTACACAGCTGTCTAGCAGTTTGCTCAAGCCCCAGGAGACTGCTCAATAATCCCATATTATCTGCAGTAAAGAATGCCTACAACTGGAGGTCAACAACATAGTTAACAGGGACATGCAACAATTATTTCAGCCCCTTTAGAAAGGGGCTGGGCTTCTGCATAGCAAACAAACAAATCTGTTATGACATATATCTCGTGTTAGATCCGCATTTACTCGCAGCACTGAACTTGGCCTTCAGTCTCGACAATCACAGCTGTATGCGGGTTAAAGTGATGGAACCATGCATGTAGACCCACCTGCCCTAGACCAGCCAGCAGTTTTAGATTTAAGTCATCAAGACTTAATAGCTCTAGACAAGAGAAAGGGAACCATCCTACTACATCTCCTCAGTGTGTCCAGGAGAGGCATGTAGGAGCTCTATAAGAAGGGCTCAGTCACGAGCAAGTCCAGACCTCTACGTCCCAGGCGGTTTTGTCAAGAGGAGACAGCACAACAGAGCCAGCAGTGATGCTGTACTCCCAAAACAGGAGCCCCCAGGTGTCCCCCTCAAAGCAGAAGTGAGGTCTGCCAAACCTCAGGTGCAGCATAAGACTAACTCCAAGGTAAAGTTAAGCAAAATCATCTTCCTCACCCCAAACTTTTGTAAGAAGAAATAAGATTAGAAGAGATACTTCAGCAAAGGACAGCCTTTAAATGCTCTGGTCACACCAGCATCCTTCCTCGGGAGAGCAGAGCACCTGGACAGCCTGTGGCCAAGGTGGGTCAGGTCAAAATGAGGAGCTGACAACCCCTTCTACCCAAGCAAAGGGTCTCGAAGCATCATCCAACCCTAGGCATTGGTCCGAGGTCTGCTCTGAGTTTTGCAATACTGGGTTGGTGTCTAGGAAAGTTCCCCTGCATACAGGCAGGGATGGATAGAGAAGCAGATGCCTGCACCTTTTTTTTTTTCCCCCCCTCATTTTTAAATAGGATCAGACTTTCAGCCGAATTCACAAGCACTGGGACAAAGCCAGATGCCAGGCAAGCAAGATGACTGAAGGCCAAAGGACAGTATGAGCCATTCAGACTCTCACCCCACAAAAGTCAGCCCTTCGCACAGGCAAAATATTTGGAAAAGGCATTCAGGGAGGTAGAAAAAAAAGTCCAGTGGGTTTGTTCTAAATACCCTATGTAGTGGGAGAAGTTACCCAACATGATCAAGCAGCACGTGAGGTCCTGTGCATGAACCGCTGCACCACGTCGCCTCTGCCCATCTTTGATCTGCAGGGTCCCACGTCATCACCTCCAAAGCCCAGCCCGAGTCTGAGCTCCTCTGGCAGGCACCTGGCTTTTGCTTTGAACAGGCAGGCTTTGAAGCTGGTCCTGCACTTGGTTGCCCGTGGCAGGCTACAGAACTGGCAAGGGGTTGCGTTGGTGGATGCTGCAGTCACCAAGGCAACATCTCCCATCTTCCCAGGCAGAAGCACATGAAGAAATGAGTAAGGAAGCACAAATATCACTGCAGGACCCCCACGAGGCGCCTCAGAGGAAAACTGACCTGAGGAGAGTTAAGACAGCTTTCCATCGCTAAGCAGGATTATCTAGAGATGAGGCCAATCACTGTCCCTAAACCACACTCCATTTTGAATTATGCACGTGTCCTAGATCCATCATCAACACACCAGAGCCAACAAGGTGGCCACTGAGGTCTCGGGTCAGCCCTACATATTTTATAGGTCTCCTGAATGATTTATTCTCTGTACTTGGCTTGCAGCTCACATGCTGTTAATTCAAATGACCTCTCAACTCAAAACATCACTTGTCCTCAGCTAGTTGCATAAGCAAGCTAAGTTACTTTAAGGACCAGATCCGAGCGTGGGAAACACATGTGGATCTCTTCTCCAATCAGTTCAGAACTGATCCTATACATCCATCTGGAATATTGGCAGGCACCACATCTTTCTGACAGAGATGAGCACCAGCAGCTCTACATGCAGGACTGGGCAGGGCATGGTGCAAAACCAAGAGCTTCGGGGTTAATTCACCAGGTTGAGGTCCTCATAGCTCTGGTAATGATTTACTTAACCAACAAGCCATTTCACAGGTCTCTTCATCCCAGGAAGAATTGGTATTTTGCTTTTTCAGGGCAGAAAGCCTTTTGCAACACAGACAGAATGATCACTCAAGGACCCTCCACAGGGTAAACTGTCGTCCAAGCCACTTTCCTGCAAAGCTCCCACTGTTTGCAAGTCCTGACACTTCTCTAGACAAGCACCCTTGCAGGAGGGGAACGGGGCTCTACCAAGCAAAATATTTAGATTTGTTGAATTTATTCCTGCAAGATCCCTAGAGCTACTTTTACAAGCACGCAAGAGACCTTGTGGTTTGGGATTTCCCATCCTGTCTTTCCAACATCTTTAACCTGCATGTTTCAGCCTGCAGCAGGAAGCGTTCGGCGTCTGCAGCAGCTCTGCCCATGATGGGTGTCAGTGACTGACACCCAACCTGCTCCTCTCGGCGAGGAAATGACTTACCAGCATGGAGGGTTGTAAAAGCAAACTTGGCTCTCTGCTTCCTAACACAAAACCTCGCTTTCGCACTCAGTCTTCAACTCCCTATTATAAAGCAACAACAAATAGCAATGCTTTTTCTTCTCCCCTGTTGGTGTAGGTGTGGGGAGCACAGCATTACAAAACAAGGCTGCAACAGTGAATTTTACCAGCCATGCAGCGTTGATAAAACTACTACAATTTCCTTCCTACCAGCACAAGGAAGAAAAAAAAAAAGGCTGATTTTTAAGCGAGAGCCACACACCCGCATTTCGCCAGGGTGCAGACTCACTTCGAGAAACCAGAGCCCTTTGCAACAGCTTCGGGAAAGCAGCCCGACCCTCCAAGCTCGCTAAAAAAGCAAAACGAGCTCAGAGAGCTGTAATCCTCACCCCTAAGCAAAGCTGCAGCAGCCTCCCCGCCATTGCACATTGCTTTCCCCCCCCTCTTCACCAACCGCTCCGGCAGGCGGGAGGAAAAAAAAAGGGAATAGAATAGAATAAATAAAGCTGAGCTCTTTCAGTGCTGCTTCCACCCTCCCCTACGCCTTGTTGTCCCACCGGGATGCTGTTCCCCCACCTCAGCATCCTCCCGGTACCCACTTCTACACCCCCCCATCCTCCCTGGTACCTCGCAGCACCCCGGAGTAGGCAGCGATGATGGTCTTCATGGTGGGGGGGAGTGGGTGGGGGGGGTCTTCAGGTCCCAGCCATGGGATGGAGAAGGGCACCCGGCTTCCAAAACCCCGGTACAGCCGGCGAGTGGGAGAAGAACCGGCTGCGCATCCCTATATAGCCCCGGGAGGAGGAGGAGGAGGAGGAGGAGGAGGGCGGGGAAGGGCGGGTCCGGGCAGGACGCCTGGGTCTGGGGAAGGGGGGGGGGGAGAAAGCTCTTGGCCCCGGTGCTGCAGCTTGTTGCATGGGATGGGAATTTGGGGAGGGGGAGGACAAAGCGAGGGGAGCACCCCCAGGCCCCCTGCAAGGTGTTTCCCTCCCTGTTTTCCTTCTCCCCCACGGGAGGGGTGGGGGGAAATCCCCCCCCCCCCCCAAGCCCTCGTTAGCTGGGGGTGTTTTAAGATGGGGTGGTCCTCTTCTTGCTCAAGTGGTCTCCTAGCCCACTCCTGGCTGATTTTATCTTCTCCAGTGGGATTTGGGAGATCTGGGTTCCTAAAAGCGTCGTGAAATTAAGACAAAAGGTAGAAAAGAGAAAATTTTAGGAGTTTTAGTAACAGAAGCTTTAATGGTTTCATTAAGTTTCATTTTCATTAAGATAGCCTGCCACAACCACTGAGCAAGCCTCATTTTCTTCTCCTAGCAAGATGTTTAAGGATCTACTCAAGACATCCATAAGAAACCAGGGGTCATTTAGGTTTGCATCAAGGTTTTAACGTAGCTGCACTTGCCAAGAGATTCCTATGGATTTTTACAGATGGGGACAGATGGGTCTGTCCCAGCTCCCATGACATTAAACCAGATTCTTTATAACAGGGTCATGTCTGGCCCTGTGGTTAAAGGGGGGGGATTTTGCTACACCCCTGGGCAAAGGCTCAGACCTCTGCTCCTTTCCTAATTTCAGTTTCATCTTCTGTAATTTGGAGAAAATAAAAAGAATCTGCATTTGAGAAGCACTTTGACATCCCTCAAGGAAAATCCCATTGAAAGCAAGGAGCATGTAGAGCTCCCCATATGCGGAGGACAGGTAGCAATCACCACTGAAACACACACACACCCCCAAATGCTTCAACTTTTGCCTGTTTTTTAGGGTGGGAGCAGGATCATGCCTTGCTAAGCCAGCAGTTTTTTTCCAGTTGCTCCTGGGGATGCCGCCGCAACATCCACTTTTTGGCCCAGAGAGATGTGTCTACCAGTGTGTTTCGCAAAAAAAGTCGTATTTTCAGCTGTGGTGAGCTTAAGTCAGAGATTCAGAGGTGAAAGAGTGATTTATTTTTCTTCTCAGTCCCCTGAGGCATTCCAGTGCCCATCTTTTTGAGTCAAGCTGGCACCAGGACTTGTTCGCTCCCCGTTTGGCCAAAGGGCCGTCTTCCAACAGTTGTAGTGGCCTGTTGAAATATGTATAAAAATGGAAAATTGCAAGAGCCTGTCTGAAGAAAGGGTCTTGCCCAACAGCTCTTGGATAAGACCTCCAAAAGGGAGCCCAGAACAGAAATAAATCACCACTACAATACTGCTGAGTGAAAGGGGAATGGTCTCCTGCCTGTCTGTGTCCCCTGTTGACTTAAATAGAGTTATCTGCAAGTGAAGTAAGGACTGAGCTAGGTTTTCTTATTCTAACTGGAATAGAAACCTGCAAAAAATGATACTGCCAGGTAGTGACAGCATGAGCTAGGTAGACAGAAAAATGTTAATTTGCTGGGACCATCATCTGTCTAGATCCATCATCTTTCTATTGACCTATACTCACCTTTTCATACATTTTGGGCGCAAATTCTCAGAATCCTGATCATCATCTTGCTCCATATGCTGCAGTGGGGTCCCAGCCTGGAAGGACGCTTTAATAAAATAAATTTTAAAAAATTAATAATCAAAAGCCCCTCAGTGCTTAATGCAGTCTTACAACTTGCAGGAGTAAAGCCGTTACCACCGTAGCCCGAGGGTGAGCAGCAGCTTGAACGCGTGACTTGCAGGTGCAAATTGTGACACCACGTTTCTTGGGAGGAAGGAAAAATTGAGCCCGGCTCCGTGACGCCACGGCTGAGCCCCGGGACAGCCTCTGCCTTCACCTGACCTGAGCAGCGGCGGGGAACTGGCTGCCGCCCAGCTCCCGTCTCACTTGTTTTACCAGTACTTGTTCTGCAACCTGGTTTTGCCCTCTCCCGTTCAGCGCACTGAAAATCAGAAAACACTCCCAAATAATAGATCTGAAATATCTCGTCTCTGTTCGCCGCGAGGATATATTTTCCCACCAAGGAGACACGCACTGTGGTGCTAATTTGATAGATGGTTTTGGAAACGCTCGTGGTTTGCTTTGCTCGGTGCTTACATTGATGCAGGAGATATAAAACCCTGTCTATTATTAACCCGTGTGTCTGGCGTGATTATTCTTGAACAATAACATCCTTTCAAATACCCTACTATTACTTCACCTGAGCCTGAAAAACATGGGTTGTGGACACAGTAACGTGGGCAGGAGCCAGCCTTGCAGCTCTCCGCAGCCAAGAACAATTCACAATAGTTTTAGGCTCCTTTATTTCTGCTTTTTTAACAGCAACTGAGTCTCACAGTGAAGCAGCAATGCACCCTTATGCAGTCACTTTTTTGCTTTTTAGTGCACATACTGAATTTTTAGGGCGATGCCTATCAAATAAAGATTTTGAGGACACATTTATTTTTCTCTTCCTGCTTCTATTCAGGGACTCAAGAACTGTTTGTAAGGAGTGGGGTGGATTTACAGTACTTTGAGTCCACTGTTGGTGTACGGCTCTGTAGCTTTCTTTCTGTACAGTTATTTAGCAGCAGCAAATGCCCCATTTTCAAAGCACCAGTGTTCAGTGCCTTCACCCAGGGGCCAGGTGTTTGGCTGTATATATGAAACTGCCTGTATTTGGCATGTCGGGACACATGCACTCAAGTTGGGCTTATCTGTCTTTGTAAATCTCCTTCTCTGACTTAAAAATGTGGAGTCATTTCCCTGCCTGTGGTTAACCCTCTGTTTATGGATTTTTAGCTTTTCTTTTTCCGGGCAGTATTATTTTTAGTAGATTTTTGTTTCCAGGGCTGATACAAGCCTTAAACACAGAGCACTTACAGCTGCCAGGGTTGTCCATTAATCCAGCGGTCTCTGTCTGCACAGACTGCAACCACAGCATCTGAAAAGACCCTTTTTTCCCCAGTTTCTCCTCCTGAACCCATTAAGAACATGATGGGTCCACCTCTGTGGTAGAGACCATAGCTCAGGTACCGTAATGATTTCCAGCTCACTGTCTATTTCTTCTGATGTCTGCAGCGCGATGAATTCAGGTTGGAAATAAGGTCTGCTCTCCTTGCACATCACTCGTGGTGCATGAGGAGCATCCTCATGGAAAGGGAAAGCCTTGTGTTGGGCAGGAGGACTTTGCAAGCACACAACGTTTGTGCTGCCAAATCGTCCCCCACCGAAGAGCTCCCACCAGACCACGGGGACCTCCAGATCTCTTCTGCTTTCATCCCTGCCTCTGAGCCGTAATCATCCCCTCACCGAGAGCGATGGAAGTCTTATCATCAGTGATGTAAATGAGAAAACAGACGATAAGGGCTGGGATTTAATGAGGAGTTTGAACCCGAGTCAGCCAGCCAGCAAGATTTGCTTTGTCAAATTGCCGAGCAGGCAAAACAGCGACAAGATCCTTTCTCACTCCTGCAGCGCTTATTTTTCTACCTGCCGTAAATGTGACTTTGGCCGTGCTTACTTTGCGTTGCGTATCGTCTACGGTGCTCTGTTCTCCCTCCAAGGCCTTGTGTCCTCTTCCTTTGCCAGTTAATTCAGCCATGGGAGCCCAGGAACTGCTCACACGAGCCCAAAATGTAACGTGAGCCTCAAGGTGCCACTTGGGAGACACTCGCAAGCAGCGATGCTGGCAAAACATTGCTCGGTCATCTGCACCCGCCTTGACGAAAGTCCATCAATCACCTCCCCGAGGGCATTTTTAACATTTTGTACAGAGGTAGCAGAAAGTCACGGGAGGCTTCGTCTGTCCCTCCATCCTTTTTCCTTTGTCGATGGGAACAGTTCACAGTTCAGGGAGTATTTATGGAAGTGTGCTGTTGGTTCATACATCACCCGAGTGATGGACCTGAATTCTGAGCTAAAGGAGGAGAGGTGTGTTCCCACATCCCCACACATCACCCGCTTCTCTACAGACCTTCAAATAAACCCAAAAGCACTGGGTATGGAGAGGGAAACTGAGGCACAAGTTTGCTGGGGAGCTAAGCTGCCATATCCTTCTGGAGAAGCATTGCAGATTTAGGTGGTTGCAGGAATTTCACGCTTCGTCCTTCACGCCTTTCCTTAGTCTTGAATTCATCAGCTTCAAAGCTCCCCTTGGTCTCTCCTGCTTCCTGGCTGTGGCTTCTGGTGGGATCCTGCAGGTCCTGTTCACTGATGTTGGAGGGGGGAAAGTTTTGTCACCCTGGGGGCACAGCAGTGCCTGGACTCTATTTTCTGTCCATGCTTTTCACAGAATCATAGAACCACTTAGGTTGGAAAAGACCTTCAAGATCATCAAGTCCAACCATCAACCATGCCCACTTTTGAGTGAGGTGTTATGATTTGAGGAGCCCAGACTGGTCTTTTCCAATGCTCCATCCCCAGAGAAGTCTTTTCCATATGGGCAGAAACCAGCCGCATTTCAGACATGCGGAATTGACCGGGATATCTCTGAACCCATCAACAAACTCTTCATGGCCCATCCCTCGTTGCACAGACGACAGCCACGGATCATACGCCTGCTAACTGGAGCATAAAAGGACAACGTGTTACAGGATGCAAAAAGTCACTCTGGGCAAGGCTATTTGCACGGTCCAGTGATGCCGGCTCCTATTTTGCCAGGGTGCAAAGACATCCACCACCACGTCCAGAGCCAGAAAGAGCTGAGTGAGCGGGAAGCAATGCCTGCCTCCCCTGGAGAGCTCAGCAGAGCCCATACTGAGATACCTGCAGACGTCTGAGCACTGTCGTGGTCATTGCACTGGTTGGCCCTTACACCTGGAGCTGGGTCTACCTCATGGGGCCAATGACTTGTCCAAGCCCCCACCCCACAGCTTGATTTTCAGCTTTACACCCTCCCCAGACCTCAGCGTCACACCGAGCTGTTATCTCCCAGGTATTTACCAGGTTTGTCCTTCAAAGAATTTGCTTAGGAAGGGGATGTTTGCAAGACAGAGCCTTGCAAAGCCTTTCCTCTGCAGGGATTTCTGCCTATAGTATGGGCACCCTCAGGCATGCATCAACACATCCCTGGGACTTTTTCATCTGGACATCCCCAGGAGAGAAACAAAGAAAGAACAAGCATTCAGCCAGCGTGGCAAAGCTTGCAGCCTGCGTTAAAAGCAAATTTGACTGAAGAGCCGCCCATCGGTGCAGGGAAGGGAAGAGCAGAGGGTGAAACCCCAATGTGCCTCCCACATTTCTTCTGTCTACCTGTAGGACGCTGGTCCTGTATCCTTTCTGATGGTTCACCGTATACGAGGTGCAGTCTGGGGTAGGAGCATCAACGCTGCAAACCCCCATCTCATGTTCGGTATAGACACAGCCGCTATTTTTTATAGTATTGAGGCAAAGAGTTATGTCCTCTGCAACTCACTGGTTAATGGTACAGCCACTTTGGAGCCCAAAGATGGAGTCAGCTATTTTCATAGCACTTGGTTTTTTGTTCATGGAGTTAAAAGTTCTTTAACATTACAGAGGTTTTGAAATATAGCCATTTCTTCTCCTTTTTAGCTGCACTTGCACCTCTTTTTTCACAAGTGGAAACAAAGTTCAGGCCAAAACTGCAAGAGAGACTTCACAGCGAGCTTTGTGCTGGAGGGCATTAAAACCAAAATAAAACATATAAATAAATTAAAAGAAAAAAAGCCCCACCCTCACTTTTCCCTACCAGACAGATAACAAGATTTATGCAAGTCACTGAGCAAAGCCAGATTTTGGCTGCTGGCAGCAAGTCAGGGTATAGCTGCCTAGCTACAGTCTAAAATTAGAGCACCTAAAAATTAACTGTACAGCTAAAGAACTTTGGTCCCTGTGCTGAATGAGCACTGGAGAATTAGTAATAGACAGTTAACCAGCTCCACTTTTTATTCAATTGCCAGGCTTTTGCAAGACAAGAGTTAGTACCAAAAAAAAAAGTTACTTTAGTATTTTTTTCTCAATTATGTTTGCTTCCTTCATTAAGAAGGGTGTGAGGGAATGAGACATGACAAACTGGTTAAATATAATAGGGAAAAAATACTTTCCCCTTATTGAAAGGTGGGAGACTTCCATGTTCTCTTAGGAAACATCATGTTAATGTCATGCTATACATCTCAAAAATAAGCATTTTCAGCTCTCCCCTGTGACAAAGACTGCATTTTCCTAAAGGCTTCCCTGTGAACTCCTACATCCTCTGTGTTTCCAACCAGAGAACCCTGGGACAGCACCAGCCTCCAAACACAGGTGGGGAAACTGAGGCACGAAGCTTGGAAGGGTAACCATCCAAACTCAGACCACGCATTTCTGATGAAACCACGGCAAGGGCTCCTCCGCACCTCCCTGCCTCCATGCCAGTTCTCACGCTGGGAGAATCCCTGGCAAAAGCCTCTTACACCCTCCTGGACTCATCCAGGGCCACGGAGGAAGGCTGTAAGGCTATTAGCCGAGGCTGTCCGTCCCCCTGTGACCTTCCAGCTGGGCTGACTGCTCAAGGGCTCTCCACCATCTAAGTCCCAAGATGATAAGGAAAAAATGGATGAAAAAAGGAGAAATGGACCGTAAAAGCCCCCTCAGTTTGGATGGACATAACCAAGAGTTGTCCCATGGGATTTGCCCATTTCTGGTGCTTTCCAGCCTCAAAGGATTGTACCAATTTTAGCAAACCTTCCCGAGCCCTTTGGGGACCATCCAGCAGCAGCACCAGTGTGCAGAGAAAAGCAGACCCTGGGGAAATCCTCCCTTTGGATCAGACCCATGCTTGCTAATTATGCCTTATAAATGTAGTTTTCCCTCCTTTCACCCTGTCCCAGAGCTCTCCCCTGTGAATGCAAGAGAGCATCGCTCTTGGTGATCTGGGAGAAGGCACAAATGCTCTTGCCCTGAAGTGCCTCTGTCTATTAAAAGCTGAAGTTTTTGCTTCTCTATGCTACAGAAATAGCTAAAGGGAAGTTTTAGGGGTTGTTTGCAATGTTTCAGTTTGCTGGTTTAGAGCAAGTGTGCTCACCAGCCAACAGTTTTATGTGAGTTAACAGTAAACACCGAATAAAATTGAGGGTTATTTGAGCAAGGAAAAGAGTTAAGTTCTCCATTACAAAATTGGGAATGCAGCTGCAAAGAGAAAAGCATAAAACCACTAGAGCAAAGACCTGGGACCTGCCTGACATTTCTCCTCATGCTTTTCCTGCTACTGAGGTTTCTTCTTAGGCACTTGCTACTAAGAAAGCAGAAGACCCTGCTTGGCAGGGCTCTGCTACTAAAATGCATTTGTCTCTGGGACTTTGACTCTCATGCATGCTTGGATATTTTATATTGGCTCTGGAATTTCAAAGCACACCTCTGGAATCCATGCACAGTTGAAAATGCCTCCCCCTGATGAATGAAGGAGGATCTTGGAATAGAAATTCTTCTCCTTCCCTCGGGAAGTCAGCTGAACCGCCCCACCAAACCATCCCCACAGCGTTCTGCAAGGTGGACGGACATCCCGCAGGAGGTTGTCTTTTGATTGCTCCTGGCTCAGCCAATCTGAGCGATAACCTGAGCTTTCCCACCGTGTTAGAATAGCTTGCAGTTCATGGGCTATGAAAAGCACATCATTTCTGCAATATTCTTTACAGTCCTGCAATTGCGGGGCTCTATGTAGAGATCATGTGTGATGGCTCAATGGACTAGAGGTGCCTTAGTGCCCCATGGTGTTATATTTAGGGGCTTGCATCACAGCCAAATATAAAACAACTCAGAATTAACAAAGTCTGCAGGGAAAAGGTACCAGCCTTGTTTCACAACTCCTGCGGGTCCCAGCGGAGTCGTCCCACAGATGCATGCGGGCAGCAGGCACAAGACAGACCCAGTCCTGCAACCCTTTACTCACCCAGGGAGTTTCTGCAAATGCTCTCTGTGCACCCCACAGCTGCAGGATCAGGCCAGGGAATGCAGTATAAGGGTGGTACTTGCTGGTGGCATCTACAGCTGAAGGGCAAAACCTGAGGTGGTCACCTTAGGTTGTCTTTACTCTCTACAGAGCTTCTAAATGGCTCTTCATCTCATCCCATGATGCTGGAGTGTCTAAGAAGGGTTTCTATGAATACATACAGAGAGAGAGAGAGAGGGAAAAGGAAAGATATCAATCTAGGAAGAAATAGGCCAAACAAGATGAAATTAGAATTACTTTAAAGCAAGCAAGTTGAAATTACTGATTATTTTAAAGCAAGCAAGCAGAATTGCTGACTTCTTAAAAGTGAGAAATAAAGAAGCGATGACCAGATTTGACAGGTATTTTGTATAAAACTTGTTCCCTTCCTTGGCAAGTGTAAATGACACAGATAAAGCAGGAGTCTTCACCATGTTAACGCTGTAGCTCAGGAGTCCCTGCAGCCTCACCTCCTCTTTTGGTGACTCTTTCTATTAGTCTCCATTTCTCCTCTCATTCCTCCTTAACCTGCCAGTCTAGTTGGCATCAGGTCCCATGTAAAAACACTTGCAATCCCGTTGTATCAGACCTCCTTGTGTCCGAGATGTCCCCATCCTTCGGCCAAGGACGGAGACGGGATGGATTTCACATCTAGCTGAGAGCATGTGTGCAGCACAGAGGTCACTGCTGCCCTGGCACTGATGATGCCAGGACGTGCTGCTGGTTCTCCCTTCCCAAATTTTAGGGCTGGGCATGGCCGGAGCAACAGGAGAGGTGTTTCATGCCAGTGAAACAAGGAAGAGTGTGGTCGCCTGTGTATCTCAGCCCAGATCTAGTCCCTGCTGGGGTCAGTAGAAAGGACTTTTCTGCTGGAAACATTTCCTTCTCCACCACCAGATCCTTCCCTCTCCACCATGGCTTCTTTCTCTCTCTCAGTCAGAAAATGCTCTCCTTCATGGTAACCCCCAAAGGCCACCTTCTCCAGCCTGACCCAGGGCTTTCCACTGCTTCCCACTGGGTCCCAGCAGACTGCTAGACCCGTATCCAGCCATAGGTTGAACAACTTGGTCCGGTTAACAGGCAGTAGCTCTCTTCTGGGATTCTCAAACCTTTTGTGGAAAGTCTTCATGGACAAATATACATTATAACTTTAAATACAGAGGCAACTGAGTGAAAGGTGAAGGCCTGTGAAAGGTGGAAGATAATAAAGCCTGTGGATTTCCTGATATTTCCCAGATATTTTCTTTCCCCTTTGCTCTGCTATGGGGATTTAAAATTTTACTTGGCTAGTTCTCTTCCACTTCTCACTATGTGGGTGGGATTTCAGGCTGCCCGTTTGAGGTCATGTATATATGAAGAAGCTGTTTGCTCTTGCTTGAATAAGAAAGAGGACAGATGACTAGAAACTGAGAATTTAAATTGATACAGTTGTGCAGGGATTGCACGTACTGCACCCCAGTTCTTAGGGATTGGTTTGATGCTAGATCATCTCTATTTGATTTCATCTCCTGCTCTTGGGAAGCTACTTTTCAGAAAACCTACAAAAGTAAGGATGTTTCTTGGTTCACATATTCCTGCGTAGCTGAAGCAGCCAAGTGGTGACAGGATCCGAGGAAGGAGCTGCTGAGTTTGCTTCAGTGTTTTGAAGGACATGGGTGCTTACGTAGGTCTTGGATCAGCCTGACGGCCCATCAACCCATGTGCTGTCTCTACGTATGGTCAATAACGGGTACTGACAAAACAGGGGAAGACTGGCATTGCTGTAATTTTCTCTCCCAGGAGAGCAGGAGATGGCATTTCAGGTGTGGCATTTAGGAGTCCAGTGGACTTATCTTTCACAGTTTTTTCTGATTCTTTTTGAACTTGCATGCTTTTGGCCATCCCAGCTTCTGCTGACGGTGTGCTCTGGAAAAAGGGAAAACAAAGCAAAAGTTCTTTTAGTTTGCTCCAAAACTGTCTGCCCAAAGATTTCTGTGGATGTTCCCCATTTCCTGAGCTCCAAGAAACAATTGCCTCATCACCTTCTCCTCTCCAGTCAGAGTTTCACAAACTGCTGCTGCCATCCTCTCCATCATCTCTTTCCCAGGTTGAGGACTCCTACTGGGTGCTTCCTTGTATGGAAGAGGTTTCCATCTCTGATTATCCTTTTTTGTCCTCCTCAGAGCAGAACTTCACTCGTTTGAATATTAACTCACATCATGAGTTTATTCAATGGTGGAGATGCTTTCTTTTTCATTCTTTATTCCTTTCCTAATAATTCGTATCATCCTATTTGCTTTTTTTAGCCAGTGCTAAACAAAGAGCCAGCCTTTTCAGAGACCTACCCACGAGGACTCCGAGATCTCCTTCCAATATGGTGAACCAAATTTAAAGTCCAGATGCATGAAAGTTTCTAACTTTGGAAAGTTAGAAAGTTCAGCTGTGAAGATGAAACATTTGAAAAAAATCTTCTAAGGGAACTGCTGGGAGCTGGGGAAGTGTTTTGGAGGACCTTTACATTGTGCTCATCTCATTCTTCCTAGGCATCTGCTGTTGGTGACCAACAGAGAAATGCAACTGAAGTGGCTGGATCTTTGCTCTGAACCAATAAAACTATTTTACCTTCTTAACCTGTGGTTGGGAGGAGCTTTTTGAGGACAGAGTTGAAGCTGGAAATGCTCCGCATATGCTGGAGAAGTAGCCTTTGAGTCAATGTGGCCTGCCCATACCTCATCAGTGTGGGGAGGAAAGAGATCTGGACCCCAGACACTTTCTCTGTAGTCTTCAGAGTGCTGGAGCCCAGGACAAAAGTTTGAAAGCCCCAAGACAGAGGCCAATCCTAGGGCCAAGAGCTGAAGAAATGAAGACAGCAGAAAGTCCTCAAAGGCAGCTGCCTTCACCTCCCACACTGAGGGCCTGGATTCTGGACCTCAGTCCAGAAATAAACTTTTAATCTTCATTGAAAGCCTTATTTTGGTAAGGAGGCCCCCTAACACCTCAAGTTTTTTGTATTGAGCAGCGCAGAGCAGTAGAAGCAATGAAACCCAATAATGGGCAAAATCGTTGGACACTGGTGTCAATAAGAAGGAAGAAGTATTGATCACTTCCTAGCAGGTCATGCTAAAGCTGGCCTCACGAAAGATCTGCCGAAGCCTATTAGCTAAGGCACATCCTGGGGGAAATCCTCTTAGAGGCGTGGAGGTGAGAATGCAGATGATATTACCGTTCCCAACGCTGCAATGATAGAGAAATAGGGCTGGGAAGGGATATTAAGAGGTCAGCAGGGCCATGCCCTTTATCTCAAGGGAGGATCAAGTCCATCCATGTCATATGTCACCAGGCAGACACAGTGTTAACGTGCTCTTAAAGACTCTCCATGATGAAGATGCCGCAACCTTTCCAGTCAATCTATTCCTAACCCAAATCCTCCTGGCTGTAATTTGGCCCATTGCTGGTTTTCTTTCCCACCCAGTATGAGCATGAAGACAAGACTACGCCTTTTTCTTTATCTGTCTTCACGTCTTCATGTATCATGTCTTCTCAATCCACAGTTCTGCGGACTATACTGTGTTAATTTGTTCAGCTGGATCCAGGAAAACCTCCATAATCACCTATACAGGTATAGGTGCCTGTGTGTGCATACATATATATGTGTGTGCATGTATCTATATTTTGATGATCATCTCAACTTCTGGAGTTGGACAACATGTAAAAAATAATTTTACAAAACCCAATTTCAAGATGCAGTCTTAATTTCCATCCCATCTTTAACCACAGTGCAGCCTGTAGAGCCACAGGATGTCTCATAATGACTTAAGAAGACCCAAGACATTTTCTGGGTTCACATATAAAATACGTGTTTGACCAGCGTTTATACAGAGGCCCCTTCTTGCCGATGCAATGACTATTTGAAGACAGCAAAAGTGTGTGTTGTGTACTTCAATCCTAAAGGCAAGTAGAGATGCTGCGACGGCTCCTCTGATTCGATCAGCTCCTGCTATGATTAGGGGTTACTCATCACTTCTCATCTACAGACAAATATATAGGATGTTACTGGCATTGGTCACGGGTGATTAATCGCTGGAGGAGCTGGTGGTGCCAGTGTGACTGGTGCTAGGACACACTGTCACTTGCTTGAGTGCTCGGAAGAGACAACCTCTCTGTCTCCCTCAGGGGTCCTTGCTGTAAGGGGGTAAGATCCAGAAGACCTGGAAAAGAATTCATCCCACCCCTCTGGTTTATTTGTCAGGGCTTTGCAGTTTGGGTACCCTTGCATCCTGCAAATCGTTTGGCATTGTCCGGCTGCCACCAGGACGGGACCTTAAAACGACAGTTGGGCAGGAGCAGCATCGAGCAGAGGACATTAAAAGGGATGCCTCTGGTGGCTGCAAAAGGGGGTTGAAACAGGTCAGATATCTGCCCCCAATCTTGTCTTTGGGGCTTAACTGTAAGATGAAGGGCAGTGCCGTGGTTAAGACCCGGGGACACGGGGGATTCGGGTCTCAGCTTTGCTACAGACTTCCTGCGAGCGGGAGCTGATCAGTTGGGTGTAGATGCACCAGGGATTTGGGCCACAGGGTCATGCTTATACTTGCTTTCTGGCACTGTGACGCTCGTGGTCTCAGGTTGACAGCAGCCCAGCATCAACCGAGGGGTTAAAGGAGCTCCCACTCCACCTCTCTGGGGATTATGGATCCTATTTACTTGTAAAGTGCTTGGCAGTTCTTGGAAGCAAGGCACACTCTGGGATTTGTAGGTAATTTCATGGGACTGATATAAAATACAACATGGAAAAACCCGTAACCCAGGTCATTCCCTAATCTGAGGGACACACTGTGACTCCAGCGAGTGAGCACGCAGTGATACCAAGTCTCTCAAGTCAAGATTTGGGGTTGCTGATGAGTAAAATGAGGTGCTTAGCCTTGCTAGGAAATCCCGCCATGCAGCAGCTTAAAGGATCTCCTTTTCAGAAGGGAGAAGCTAAGCACTTTGTAAAGACATCTGAAAATCCTGACCTTACGGTATCTCCTCGGTGGAAGAATCGTATAGCATTGTTTACGTGCTCTTGGCAATGCAGCGTTGTTCTCCCAGTTCAAAGTACTCCGTGATGTGGAGGTGAATTCCTCCGGCACCCACACCTACCCTTGGCCATGAATCGTTTGTTTGCAATAAGCAACCAAGTTCTGTGCTTGCTGATGGCGGGGCATTTTTTTCTGTGCATTCTTTTTTTTCCTGTGCATACTTTTTTTCTGTGCATGCACGATTTTCTGCTCATGCATTTTCTGCGAGCATTTCACAAATCCAAGTGACTTCAAATGATTTCCATAGTGCTTTCTGTATGTAATTTTCAGTGCATCTTGAGTTGCTCATTGAAAACATGCTTTTCGTTGGCTCCATACAATCTAATAAAACATGAATCCATTTGGCTCACGGGCATTATTTTGTACCCCAACATCCAAAATGCTGGTTCATGACTACCTGATTTTACAGACATTTCCTTTGCTGATAACTTGTCGTGGTTTGACCCCAGCTGGCAACGAAGCCCCAAGCAGCTGCTCGCTCACTCCCCCCTGGAGGAATGGGGGAGAGAATTGGAAGGGTTAAAGTGAGAAAACTTGTGGGTTGAGATAAAGACAATTTAATAGGTAAAGCAAAAGCCATGCACACAAGTAAAGCAAAAACCAGGAATTCATTCCCCACTTCCCATGGGCAGGCAGGAGTTCAGCCATTTCCAGCACAGCAGGGCTCCATCACGCCTAATGGGGACTTGGGAAGACAAACTCCATCACTCCCAACGTCCCCCCTTCCTTCTTCTTCCCCAGCTTTATCTGCTGAGCATGATGTCCTATGGTCATATGCTTAGCATCTCTGAGTGGGTTGGGGATGGGACATGGGCAGGAGTAAGTGTAGCCACAAGCTTGAAAAATGGATCAGCCATATCCAGTATTTCTTTAAATCCAACATCGGTCACTGCAGGTTATTTCTCTGCTGGTGTTTTTTTATCACCTGAACAAGGTGGTCTGCCAAAATCCTGTATCGGATGGTTCCTCCCAGGAAGGCTGTGTCAAAAGGGGATCTCAGGTGATGGGAGAGGCAGAAAAGCAGCTCATTGGGTTCAAATCAGTCAGAACAAAAAGATTATGCAAAAAAAAAAAAAAAGTGTCCACATTCCTGTGGAGACCTGTGTTTTTGATTGATTTTTAAATGCTTTAAATAGTTTTGAAAGCAAAGCGATGGGTTTCAGATGCATTTGCAATTTTATTTCTTCTCTTGAAAAGGAAAAGTCTCTGCGGCCTGAGGGAGGGATGTTTAACGTACCACATTTTGGGTCTTTATTGAATTAAAAGCAGGAAATCTTTCCCTGAGCAGAAACCCACACATTTTTCTAGTTGTTTGCCACAACAGCAAGCAACCTTTTAACCCCATTCCCAGGGCAGTAAAACAATTTTGCGGGACTAGAGCTACAGAAGGGCAAAAAAACCATTTTGCTTGGCTTTCCTCCTCTTGGGGAATTAGTTCGTATTTTGTATTCATCAGTCGTCGGAGGTTTTCTTCTGAGCCTCATGATCTGAACCCACTAAGTAAGGCAAATCCAGATTAGAGCCTCTCGCAACAGAAACACTGGAGAGATCATGGGGGAAGCGGTCGGAGGAAGAGACAGGCAGGAGGGGAATACCGACTCACTACACTTTTATTTTTTACTATATTTTCCAAATTGGAATTTCCACAGAAGTCCCCAAAAGGCTGAAATTTGAAATTTCTGCAAGACAGGCAATGGATTTATCACTTCTCCTTGGGCTTGTTTCTCAAATCAAAGCCAGTCGCAGAAGTAGGGAGTGGACATGCTGGAAGGAAACATACCGTGTTGTTTTAGCTTTAAATGATCCTTATTTTGAGGCGACAGCTTGGATGTCCTCCAGTCCCAGCATTTGTGCCTCCAACTGACCCTGTTCCGAGCTGCAGAGTCCAAACCCAAGCATAGTTTGGTTTGACTGGGTGATCCAGGCACTCCTCTTTTCTTAAGTTTTCTCCTGCTTTGCGTTAAATCGGAGGAGTTTTAATCCTCCGGACAGCTCTGCGTGAGGCTGAAATAGCACAAAAGCTTCTCACCTTACGGCGTTTCACTTGGAGACAGCTCTGGCCTCTCGAGAAGACGAGACCTCTCATCACGCTGAGCCCCCTGAACAGCCCCAGCTGCAAGGACGCCTATGAATTATTATTCTTAATGTTATACGTAACACAAGCCCAGGCACTGACCTCTCCTGGGTTATATAGGTCCCTGTGGGATCGAGGACATGTTCCAGCCTGTGAGATAAAACCGACCTCGAAGGAAGCCAATTATATATATCCAACGCCCTCCACTGACCCCTCTTCTCCAGCACTGCGGTCTTCCTTTGCCTTTGGGTCTTGCGTACCCCTGACCGCCCCATCAGCCCTCCCACAGCTCCAGCATCCTCCTCCCATTCCTCTCCGGGACGTTTTTTTTCCTGACCACCTGTTTTCTGCCTTTTCTCTCTTTCAGGGTGGCATCACTGGTCAGGAAGTTGATGGACCATCCCACCTCCCAGGTACGTTTGTCTCTGGCATTGGAGGCATCGCCACGCCAGGTCCCCAAATGAGAAAACTGAGGCCCTCATGGACAAATGGGGAGCACACCTTCTCATGCGGCTTCTCTATCACGTTGGGGCAGAGTCGTGTCACTCCTACCGATCCAACCCCTCTTGTCGGTACCAACACTTCCCATCCTTGTCCATGCCATGGACTGGACCGTGCATCCTCCTCCCTCCCCATTTCCTACATCCCCACAATACCACCCCATCCAACTACCCAGCTAACATCTCCCCAAATCCTCTCCATCCCGCGCTGCTGATTTCCACCCCAACAGCGGCACCTTTGCTCCTTTTCCCATTGCATCAAGATCTCAGCTCCTTGTCCTCACCCCCGGAGCCCTCCCCCATCCCCATAGCTCCCCGTGCCCTGTTCCTGGGGACATCCCCATCGCTCCCCTCCCACACTGATCCCCATTGGAATATTTGCAGAAGGTCATGGCGACGTTCCTGGGATCTGCGGGTGGCATGGGCAATAGCAGGGAAGGCAGAGGAAAGGATAGGAAAAAAACAGCTGGAATTATGGTAAAGCTTGGATGGTGATGAACACAAAAGAAAAGGGTGGGAGAGAATTATTTTTATTTTCCTGGTGCATAAATCTTCCTCCTGCGTAGGCACCTCTGTCCTTAATTAAGGACAAAAGAAAAAGTCTATTAATAGAAAGTAAGCAAGAAATCATAGCAGGTGACCTGCTTTATTTGACTGGATTAAGTGTGGGATTACAGGAGTGTTTAGAAATGTCGATAAGAGCTCCATCAAATTCTTCCCTGTTGCTGCTTGTTTTCTGGGAATAGGAGGGATTTGCAGCTGGTCGTTCAGATTAAGAGTCCGGTGGAGTAATTTGATCAGGGCAGGAGAAAAGGGAAAAGAAACCAAAACACAGTGATGGCCCTGGTATTGTGAGATGATTAACAGTTCTGTGTGTTTTCCTTGTTAAATGCAATTCTTGCAGCTACAGTAGCAAAAATCCCGGGTGCAATGAAGTGCATGTGCTCTGCAGGATATTTGGTGGATTTTTTTGGTGGAGTGGGACATGGGGAAGAGAAAGAGAAATGAAGGGAGCGGGAGAAGAAGGTGGTGGTATAAGGGCTCTATGGGCACAATGTAAAGCTGATCTGAGCAGATGGCTTCCTGCCACCTAAAACTTCCACGTTGCGAAATCCCATTAAGTGCAGAGTTTAATAAAGTTCTGGATATCAAGAAGCAGCAGCTATTTAAAGCCTTGATCACCTGCCAAACATGGCTTTATGAGCCATATTTCCTGTCCCAAATCACTTCTCCCTTCTCCCGTCTCCTGGCCGTGCACTTTCCTCACGAAACGGCCTCGTTTGTAAAATGAAATGCACAGTGACAGTGCTGCTGTGGCTGGTGACTAGTCCAAGGGGTTCCTGTGCAGGGGCATCTGGGGTTAAATTAATAAAATTATAAGCAGGACTCCTGGAGCCCAGGTAGGTTGAACCCTCTGGATGATCCCTTGCCCTTTATAAATGTTTTATTTCTTTTGCCCCAGTGAGGTATGGCATTGTGTTGCTGCTGAGGGTGCCCAGCACCGTGCTGGGAATATGAACTTTCTGATAAACTGTGTTTCAGGTGGTGAGAAAAGAACCCAGAACAATTAAAGACATGAAAAAGCATCAAGCAAACGATCATTTGTTGATCTAGACAAATTATATTTTAAAAAAACATATACATGCACCAAAAATTATGGCTCATCATCCCATTTCCAAATGAAAACAATGCAAAGAAAACTTTCAATAATTCATATCTGCCTGGAAATATCTTGAAAAACTGGCCTACGAGGCAGCCTGGAACTGTGAGTTTTCTGCTGGGGAGTTTCAATAGTGCTGACCACAGATGGGATTTTCTTTTTCCTTCTTCTCTATATCTTTTATAATGTGTCCTACAGGGAGAAAAAATGAAAACTCTGTCCCTACACCCATGCAAGTGCTGGGAAAATCAAGTCCTTCTCCCTACACTGTACGGACCGTATGTTAACTATGACTAAATTGCGGTTGTGAAACAGTTCTAGAGATAGGGGAAAACTTGGAGCATGATCCCCATGGTTTCCCCTTGCTTGAGGAGCTCTAAATAAATTCCAGGTGTCTGTCTTCTGGGATGTTATATTTAGCTTTGTGCTCCTCAAAGAGCTTGCACAATTCATTTAGGTATTTCTGATGGACTCGATCAACCTCTTCCTCGGAGGGTCTGTGCTTCCTCGGCACTGGAATTGGCTTCCCAACTGGAAAACAAGCACAGGCATTAGGAGGAGCCAGTGTCAGGTCCCTCGGAACACTCTGCACATCTTAGCACGGAGCTGGCGTCCACCTCTCCAAGGATGTGGTGGACGGATCGATACGCCCAGTCATGTCCTGGAGTTTGGGAGTGAGCACAACCAAGGAGGTAGGGAGATGGAGGTTCAGATCCTGGCTCTGATCTCCAAGGTCACATCTGCCCTTGCCTCAGTTTCCCAGCTGCAAAGTTGGTTAATGCCAAAGACCCTCTGTGTAGCTCTTTGAAGTAAAAAGTACTGCAGCCCAATGCAGTTCCTATAGCTGCTCCTAACATCTCAGATGTGCTGCAGATAAAGACAACATCATCCTAAAATTTGGGTTGAGCTTTTCAAGCTGCTCCCACATGGCCCTGGCAATCTGCACTGCAAATGGGGAAACTGAGGCACAGAGGAGCCCAAGACTGTCTAAATACATTAGCAAATGGGGTGCGTCCACTTTGCTCAGATTAAAGCTTCTCTGAAACATCTAATTTTTCTTAGGAATTTCCAAGTACCCACTTATCTTTAAAAATAATGTTTTTTTCAAGGGCAAATCTAATTAATTTGATTCCTAGCACGAGGAGAAGCCCCTTCCCATCTCCCAGAGCCACCAGCAACAGGACCAGGTGCCTGCAGGGGACAGGGAAGTCCATGAGATACCTCCCTTGCTCTGGTCTCTTACTCAAATTGTGTTTGTCAAGTGGCGGAGGGTTTCATCATCATGTAACGCTACTCCTCATCAGACTAATGAAGAGCCCTTGTGATACTGCACAGCTCATAAAACCATTGAGACAATCCAAACAGGTTGTAAAACAATTAGAAGTAATTGCTGGCTGTCAAACCTAATCAGGGTGGTGAGCTCTGACCTTTCCAAACAGCCTCTTTAATTAGACTAATTCACAGAGCACCAGCTGTGCTGGTGGGCCAAGCTCTGTGTTGTTGAAACCAGGCAAAACTTCTTCAAAACCAAACACTTCCTTGAAATTTGGTCTCCCATGGACATGGTCTCTGGTCAAAACGCCTTGCTTTGTTCACCTGCAAATAGGTTGGGGTTTGCGGCTGTGTCTGCACGGGGCACTGAGCAAACCTGCAAACTGCTTAGGTAGGTGTTGTCCTACTTGTGTTTGTAAAATTGGCTTGGAAGAAGTTTAACCCAACGCTATTGCAGTGGTTTGTATTACTGGGTTGCACTGGGATTGGGGTTGGATCCCATATGGGATTGCATCCCATAGAGGTGATGGGGTGGCCGTGTTTGCTTTCCCAGCACAGCCCAGATGACCTGAGCTCTGTCATAAGACCAAGCCAGTATCCCAAACCAGTATGACAGGTGAGCAGTTGGGGATGCTCCTTTGCCAGCACATTTCCAGCCCACCGCAGCTTGTGCTCTCTGGCAAGATGCTCCAGCCCGGCAGGAGGATGCCACAACCCACGGACTGTCCCTGGTCCTCAATTTGGCCAGGCTGAGTGTGGCCAGCATCGTGCCGAGGAAGGACTTACCCACGGTGCAGATGGGCCGCCGGTAAGGTACCAGCCCAAAGCTGTACTGGAAGATGCCTCGCGCATGGAAGAGGGGAAGGGAGATGCCCATGATCTGCTGGAGCCGGTGCTGGAGCTGCCGCAGCCAGGAGCCCTTGGGGTTTCTCACCTGCTCGAAGAGGTCATTCTCCCCAAAGGAGAAGATGGGGACCAGTGGGGTGCTGCGGGGAGTCAAACCCAATGTAAGGGCATGAAGATTAACAAAGCCCGCCCCAAAACACTGTGCCCCCATCTCCAAAACCAGCAGGAACACCCCATCAACCGACCACAGACCAGAGCATCCCTTCCCAAGCCCCGCTCCATCCCATCCCCTGCGTCACCCATGCTCGATGGCCAGGCGGACAAATCCCTTCCTATTCTTCAGCAGCAAGGTGCAGGATCCCGGCCGGGCATCCAGTGCCTCCTGCGCTCCACCAACAATGATGGCCAGCATGTTCCCACCCTCCGGCTTCTGTAGCACATAGGATGCACTCTCCTTGTCGGAGGAGACAAGGCCTGGGGGGCAGAGAGGAAGAAAAAATGAGCATCTCTAAAACCCACGGGACTGTGGTTTGCCCTGTACCTTTTTTCCCCATTATCCGGTTCCGGAGGGGTGCTAGACGCTTTATTTTCAGAGTTTTCCTACACTTTGGCAGTCTCAGCCCAGCTCCCCTGAAAGGTGCTGGATTCACGCACAGGTCTGCTGTGTGAATATACAATTACCCCTTTGCTGTCTGGCCCAGAAGCGAGAAATGGGGAAAAAAAATCAGGAAAAAGTAAACTGAGAACTAGCTGCACTTAAGTCCCAGGGAAAATCTGTTTCGGTTTATTGTCAAATGAAACGGTGTCCAATCCTGGATCATTCTAAAGTCAGTGAAACATTTGCTTTCAGTCAAAACACACACGAATTTCAGTGGATGCTGCTAATTTAAAGTGGAATTTAATGCAGAATTTCATCCCATGATATTATTTACTTGCAAAAGTTAGAAATCTTTTATTCAGAAATGACAAAACAACATTGTTTTGATTTTTTTAAAAAATCCTTGTTTCAGGGACTGAAATAATTTGCAAATTAAAACCTCTTTGTCAAATGGATTCAATCGACCTGAAAATGAGCTTATGCGCCGAACTCTCACATTACAGTGATTAAACCTTCCTTCGCCTGGGTCATAACTCTCTCATATCTCTCTGTTATGATTCCTCGCTCTCCGTGTAAATATTTTTTCAGCAGCAGGAGCCAGAGTTTATGTGGAAAATAGGGTGATGAATGCCCTGGGGTATCTCAGACAGAGCTGGATGCCTGTGTTTAGTCTATTGAATCCTGCCCACGACACGAGCCCATTCGACTGGAGAAGTGGCCATTCCCCAAGCCCACCGGTGAGAGATGGAGGTCATCTCCTGCCAAAAACCTCTCCAGGCTCCCTTTCCCCTCTCTCCATTTAATTTTTACCTATCCCTTTTCATTTCGTCTTCCTCTCCTACCACATGGTTTTGCAACAGCGCGAGCTGCTATTTGCATCCTCTCTCACTGGATGCTGCTTCCCTGCAAGCAGCAGCAGCTTCGGAAAAATAGATTTTCTCCTTCTTTCAGTGGCAACCACAATTTCAAGCCTGAATGTTACTTGCATGGAAAGAAAGAAATACAGGACCACCCTGTCCTGCTGGTCTCAGTATTTCTGGTTAAGATTTGCACTGCATTTTGCTGTTACACAGCGATGCCCTGAGCTCAGAGGCGATCTATGAAGTTGAACAACAGAGGTAACAGCTAGGAGGGCAATTTTTAACTTCAGAGAGTTTTGGGGTGCCACCTCCAGTAGCTGTGTCCATGCATGGGATCCAATTGGCCACAGATGGGGACAACCAAACCCTTGACTTCTCTTCCCCTGGTGTCTTCACTCTCTGCTCCCCCAAAAGCACCCACCCATCCCACTGCTTGCCAGAGGGGTTGGCCCACGCTGCTGCCCTACTTACCTCCGCTCATCAGGTAGTCCCTGAAGAACGGGATGCGAAACCACAGGGAGAGCATCATCAGGTGTGGGGTGATGCCCGGGAAGAGAGTGGAAAAGCCCGATGCCTCCGTGCAGAAATTGAGAAAGGCTCCTGCTGCCAGGACCCCATGGGGATGAAACCCCATCAGGTAGTTCTGCCTGGGGTCCAGCTCCGCTGTCTTCACCAGCTGGACACAGAGATGGAACCAAAAAGGGGCCATGAGTTAGTGCTGTCCCCTTGGGGGGATGGAGCATTGGCTGTGGAGAGCAGGGAGGGGATGCCTGGAGGGCGGTCCCTAGCACCCACCGTGCCTTCTGTTGGAAAAGGTCAACTGGAACGACTCAATCATTTCTCCCTGACATGTGTTTCATTGCCTGTATTTCCATCTCCTCCCACCCATTAGCCAAAAAGACAAACCCATCCTCCAGCTACGCCACGGAGAAGACCCTGCCAACATCAGCCAGCACCCTCTCTGCAGGTGCCGAGGATGCTCACAGCACCAGGGAAGGATGAACTTTTCCAAGGTTAGCCATCACAGAGTCACCACGAATTTCCAGACAGCTCAAAGGCGCTTGTGCTCAAGAAGAACCAAAACTTTGTGCATTTTAGCGCGTCCCCCCTCCGAGTACCCCTGTCCCATCCGCACTCAGGCAGCAGCTAATGGTGCGTGTGTTTTCCTAGAAGTAGCCAGAACCACAGGTTAATCACAAGGGTATATTTTACTTTCTTATGTCGTGGCTAATTTCCCATCTGTCCTAAGGCACTGTTGACTGTACACATGTGCCCATTCAAGCGCCTGCTCCTAATGAGGGGAACAGACAAACAAGAGTCCCACCGCTGCCTGGGTGCAGAGGTGCCTCGGCAGGAAGAGGGGCAGATGGCTGAATCACTAAGTGCCCAGGGCCCCTGTCACCATTTGCTCATTTTTGAGTAATCTCAGCTTGCATCAATGTTTCCTGCACTCATCTTCGGCTTCCAAACAGCCTTTCATCTCTGCGTGATTTATAACCAGGGAGGCGAGATGCTCAGGTGCGTTGGAAACCACTAAATTTCTGCCTGTCTGTGCGCAGGGTGGCAAGAAGTGGGGGTAACAGGAGGCTGGTTGCACCCCAGGATCACACCACCTTCCCTGCTAATGAAGAGCCAAACTCAGGTTATCCACTGAGCTCTGCAAACTGCTTCAATGGGAAAGTTTATCTGTGCTAAAATACCACATATCCTTAAATCCCCCTCCCAAGACACATCCAGCTGTTGCGTTGGTGCTCGCCCCAGTGAAAGGGGAGGACAGGAGGGGAAAGAATGAAGAATAGGACATGTAGCAATAGGACAAGGGGTAATGGTTTTAAACTAAAAGAGGGGAGATTCAGACTAGGTATAAGGAAGAATTTTTATACGCTGAGGGTGGTGAAACCCTGGCCCAGGTTGCCCAGAGAGGTGGTCAATGCCCCATCCCTGGGAACGTTCAAGGTCAGGTTGGACGGGGCTCTGAGCAACCTGGTCTGGTTGAAGATGTCCCTGCCCCTGGCAGGGGGGTTGGACGAGATGACCTTGAAAGGTCCCTTCCAACCCAAACCGTCCTGTGATTCCATGAGAAGAAGTGAGGGAAGAGAAGAGGGAGGTTGTGTCCCCTTACAAAGGACTGGGCACCCACCAACCAGCAATCTTTCCAGCTCTGTTTCTGGTTCATCATACTTTCTCTTGATGCTTTCCATTGAGATCACCTTGTGATTTATTTTATTTGTTGTAGTGTGCACCTATTTTCAGATACTGCATTTTTCATCTTGATTTGCATTGCCATACTATTTGCTAGGCTTTTTTTTTTTTTGGGGGGGGGGGTTAATTCTGGCCACAGACAAAGCTAAATGCAACCCCTGGTGTTTTACAGTGCCCCTGGATGGCACATCTGTCTCTGATAAATGATTCCTCATCTCCTTAGTGGCCTCAATGCCACTAAAGTCTGGAGTCCTACTGCCCACTGTTGGTTCTAGATTGGACCTTTTAAACCACACGTGCATTTTGGAGCTTGATCATGATCTGTCTCTCTCACTCTATGTATCCTATGTATCTAGCTGACAGGAATCTCATGAAGTTCAACAAGGAAAAGGACAAAAAGTCCTGCACCTGGGGACGATCAACCCCAAGCACCAGTACGTGCTGGGGGCCAACCTGCTGGGAAGAAAAGGACCTGGGGGTCCTGGTGGACACCAATTTGAGCCAGCAATGGGGCCTTGCAGCAAAGGCGGCAAATGGTATCCTCAGCTGTGTTAGATATATTGCCAGCAGGTGGAGGGATGTCATTCTTGCCCTCTGCTCAGCACCGGTGAGGCCACACCTGGAGTACTGGGTCCAGTTCTGGGCTCCTCAGTACAAGGGAGACATGGATGTAACTGGAGAGAGTCCAGCAAGGGACCACAAAGATGATTAAAGAACTGGGAAATCTCTGCTATGAGGAAAGGCTGAGAGAGCTGTGACAGTTCAGCCCGGAGAAGAGAAGGCTCCGGGGAATCCCATCAATGTATACAAATACCCAAAGGGAGGATGTGAAGAGGACAGAGCCAGGCTCTTCTCAGCGGTGCCCAGTGCCAGGACCAGAGGCCATGGGCACAAACCGAAACACAGGAGGGTCCCTCTGAACATCAGGAAACACTTCTTCACCATGAGGGTGACCGAGCACTGGCACAGGTTGCCCAGGGAGGTTGTGGAGTCTCCATCCTTGGAGATATTCAAAAGTCGTCTGGGCACGGTCCTGGGCAACCGGCTCTGGGTGGCCCTGCTTGAGCATGGGGGGTTGGACCAGACAACCTCCAGAAGTCCCTTCTGACCTCAACCAGGCTGTGATTCTGTGATTTTTGACTCCTTGCTCCAAGCCATGGGTAGCCAGAGGGCAGGAGTCCAGTCACTCAAGAGTTGGTGGATCTGGTTAATGTTTCTGCAAGAGCTGTCCCCTGCACTAGCACTGACCACATCTTAGCGACTGAGTTGAATTATTTGCCTCTTTCAGCTTCGTAGACTGGGCTCCTTCCAGGGCATAAGCGAAGGAGGGGAGAGAAGGTCCCCATTTTGTCACCGTGTCTGCTCACATTCGGATGATCTGGCCAGAACTTACAGAGAAACCAAAGAGCTTGTACAACACTGAGAAGGAAATCTGTAGCAGAGGAGAGACTTGGGCAAAGTCTCTTATGCCATAGGCTGGAGCCCTGGACTCTAAACCACCCTTCTCCTTCTGGAAAGTCTTTAACACAGAAACTCGATCCTCCCATCCGGATTGTTCCCACTGTTTATTCGCTTCTTCCCTCTCCTCCTGCCAGAGGTCAATCTCTGTTCACAAACTGCCAGGAAAGTTAATACCTGACACCGCACAGCCCGGCTCTCCTGCACTCCAGCCCCAAAGTGCTCAACGGGGCTGGGGTTGAGGTGCAGAGGGCTGGGACTCTCCTCGTTCCTGCCTTGGCTGGGTTGTTGTTTCCACACCCACCGGATGGCATTTGCTGCTCCTGTCTCTTTCTAGGTGAGTTGAACCTTTAATAATTGTCAAAGGACTCAAGGGTCCAGCCAAGCCGGTCTGTGCGTAAACATCTAAGTGAGACAAGTGCTTGACCCAAAGTTTTCTTGGTGCGACAAGACGAGTTTCTCAACTCAGGAGCATCTAAGGGATGCCAAATTAATGGGTATGATCTGTGGTCAGGAGGCAAGGAGCTGTTAGCAGCTCGGGGTTGTGCTCTCCAGACAGCCATGGGTTTGCTGGCTTCCCCAAGCTTCCCCTCGGCACGGTCAGGATGCTGGCTGGTGTCTTGGCTGCTGACAGTGGTAATGACCCCTTGTCAAAGGTGTTACGAGGCTTTCCAGATTCCAGACCTGGGGTCATCTTGGCCTTCCCAACAAATGAACTTCAATTTGTGTTTTGAAGGATGAGGTCTACTTTATGCTTCTCCTTCATGGAGAAATATCTTGACAGCCACAGTTGTTCAGTGCTCATGGTGATTACTCTGTAGCAGAAACACTCCTTTATTAAATCTACTCAAATATGAGTCCAAGACCCTGCCCCAGTTCCCCCAGCTCCCACGGAGACGTGGTGAGCCCTGCTCCATGTGCTGTTGGAGACGTGGTGAGACCTGCTCCATGCGCTGTCAGCTGTGTTAGGGAAATGCATACGCAAGACTTTCGGGAGCTCTGATAAGAGCGCACGTACTGGTGAGGATCTCAAGCAAATTAATCCAAATTAATTTTAAACTGGATTAGTTAAACCGCATTAACATCCCAAGTAGATGCTCTTAGCTGGTATTAAAGTGGCCTTCGTTTGGTATTTGTTTTGTTCTGGTTTTTTTTAAGTCATTTTGGAGTGGAATTAAGCTAATTGGAATTAGGGCTTCTGAGTGACTATATCAGCCCAGGAGTTCAGCACTGGTTCAACAAGGCTGCTTTAATTCACCCCTTGAGATGTGGCTGGGGTTTCCTGGTTGTCCCCTACAGACTGGACTGTCCTGCCCCAAACCATGGGAAAAGGGAGGACGGGTGATTCCCCGTGTAAGGCTGATGCACTAATGCTTGAGGAAAGTAAAATTCTCCCTGAGTCCAAAGGGTTGGAGGGCTGGGTGCTCCAGCAACGTCCTGGAGATGAAGCGACACCCAGGCCCCCAGCCAGCATTGTTTGCAGGGCTGAAGGGATTAAAAAGTCTTTAAGGGAGGAATTAATCAAGTCAAGTTTAGATGAGTATGGGCTTTGCACGGTGCTTGCCGTGCCGGAGGACATGCAGTCAGGGAGGGCACTGACGTGCTGTGAGATCGCATCCTTAGGGATCGATGAACTTGTGGTGGGAGACAGGGAGTAGCATGGCATTGCCCCCACAGCCGTTCACAGAGCAGAGGAGGATGTGGTCAGGAGAGCTGGTCAGCAAGCTTCTGCCTTCTTCATTTAAAGTCTCCCAGATTAACTTGCTATTGTATTTCTATCCTTCTCTGGCTGCAAACTCTGTTTCCAAGGATGTTATGTTCATTAATCTGCTCTTAAGTAGGATAAACCTCCTTTCAACTTTGTCCCAAGCAAATCCTCAGGTCCCTTGCTGTCCACAGGCACCTCCAAAGAGCAACTCTTACAGGATGACACACGCAGCCAGTTTCTCTGTTGGATGAAACCCAGCAGAGAAATCCAGAAACCTAGCCAGATCCAAAGGAGGAATTGTGCCAAGCTGAGGAGAAGCGGATGGGCCACCCAAGGGTGTCTGGATGGGAGACCAAAGGAATGGCAGATAGCTGAGTACTGCCAGGAGCTGCCGAGGAAGATGGGTTTCAGGTCCCAGCAATGGCAAGGGGCTGAGAAGGAGAGCTGTGGAAATAGAGGGCTTTGGGCACTGGGGTTTTCTCCAGGTGCCACAATGCCAGGTCAGAGCTGCGTTTGTGGCAAGTACTGGGGAGTCTGACCAGCCAGGTGGGTTTAAATTGAGTTCGGATGGGACTTCACCACCCTCACTCCCAAAGTTGGGTAAGGGTGGCAGCTCCAAAATGCCTCAGTCCTCCCTTGCTCTTGTGCGATGCTGGTTTTTTGGGTCTTGTAGGACCTCCTTTATCCAGTGGCTTAGCATGTTGCTTGGCAGTGCAGGTGGTGGGACACGGTCCTCCGGTGGACCTGACCTTGGTGGTGGCCTCTCTCTTACTTAAGGTCACCCAAGGGCAGAGAAGAGAGGGCCAAGACATGGGATAGAGAAGTTCCTCAGAGAAGGAGAGAGAGGTGGCTTTGGGCCATTTGGCTCTGTCTTGCTTTTGCCCTAACAATCCCTCTTCTCTCCTCCAGCTAACAGAAGGAAGCAAAGTGAACTAAGGTAAGACTGCTGGAAATCAGAAATTATATTTAATGTCATGGGCCATGACACAAAATCCCCAGTTACAAATAATACCGCTTTTCTATAAAAAGAAAGAAAATATTCCTGGCAGGGCTTGGTTCACGCAAACTTGGGCTGTCCCCTGTCTGCAACACCTTGTACTTCCCCTGAACCGCAACACACTCAAATAACCCTCGTCATGGTTTATGCAGTTATGAGAATGAATGAGCTATGGGATGGAACCATCCCAAATCACAGGTCCTAGGGGTCAATTAATTCCCCAATAACTCATTTTAGCTACGCTAATAAAAAAACAAGAACGCCAGCAAGTCCCCAAGCACAACGACAGGGGTTGGGACTCTGCCAGTTGCTACAGATAATAAGGTCCAGCTGGTGCTTAGATAACCCCAAGGCCAGTAAGGAATGTCCTGTGGCTCTTCACAAGGGGAAAACAGTGCAATGAAGACCACAAGAACCTTCTCCACACAGCAGGCACTTGTCAGGCTGTCCTGAATAAAGCTGGTAAGGCGATGCCTGCTGGGGTTGCTCTGGATGACTACAGCACCTGAAGACAAAATTTGTCCCTCTAAGACCTTAATTTTAGCCTCCTGCTGCTAGATTTAACTGTAACCCAGGCTGTGTTATCTAAAGGTGAAATATCTTGTCTAAGCCAAGCGTCCAGCCCCAATTTATAGTCAGCAAGAAAGACCGTGACTTTTGTTTGAGGACTACAGTAGAGATGGATCTTGTCAAGCTCATGTTTTCCCCATTTCACCCCCATCCTCACTTTCCGCACATCCATGGTGCTCCTCAGCTGAGGTTATCAAAGCACCTTGGCTGTATGAGGAAGGTTGGTGACAGCAGTCTTACAGTGGCAGGAGGGGATGGGGAGAAGAAGCAGTGAAGATGTGCATTCACTTGGCTGTGTGATGGAGAAATTTGTTTTTACTGTAATGCTGGGTGTACCCTTTGTAATAAAGATGTGCTGCTAAATGATGGGGAAGGGACTGTGCAAACGGAGATAAGGGTTTGGGCAGAGACCTGGCAGCAGCAGACAGATTATTGACTGCTTTTTGAACATGGCATAGGTAGAGCAGTCCACAGTATCCAAAATCTCTGGAGGCAACATCAACGCACAGCAGGCATCACTGGATATCTGTTCAAATGTAGTCTGCCCCAAACAGATTCACTTTGCACCTTTTGGTATATTTTCCACAATTTTAAGAAGCAGCTCAGCTCAGCCACGTATTGCAGACCTATCATGAGGGCGTATAAAAAAGAAGGACTAGAACAGGGTTAAAATACAGGGGGATGAAGCAGAAATAACTTCCCTGGGCAATGCACTGGACCCCACCTTGAATTCTCACTGCTTTTTTCTCATCCCTCTTTTAAAATCACCCAAACCCATTCGGGTCCTGCCTGACCCTATACTTCCCAGACCCCTAATCAAAATACAGTCAGCTCCAAAGGGAATAAACCAAGCAGCAAAGCAGTTGGTTTATTTTGTGCAAGGGTGGTATCGGCAGAGGGTGCTCCTCGCATGCACTGCGGAGGCGCAGAGCCTGCACGCTTCCACCTGCCAGACGCTTGCTGCAGCAAAGAAAACAGATGCTCATCCCAATTTCTCTGTGCTTCCTCATCTGCAAACATGCCCAGGCATCTCTTAAAGGCAGCATTTAAAGCCACTTCCTAAAATAAAAGAGCAGACAGCTCTTCCTGCCTTCAGACACTGGTGCTTGGCCGTGCTAAGTTTGCTGCTGGGATCTGGGAGGATTAGGAGCCACATTTAATCTTCCCAGAATGACTAATTCTTCAGGGCTGAACAAACTCAATTTACACACAAATACGGCACGGCGTGCAGGGTGCCCACCCGGTCCGTGTCCCCAAATCCCACTCGCTGTTCTGGCTGGGGCTTTGGGCAAGTGAGAGGTCTATGGGAGCATCCAGCTGTGTGTATTCAGACCAAAAACTCAGCTTAGTTCATGATGAGAGCAGCGTACAGGATGGTTAAAGCAATATTTACAACGCTTAACTTCCACTCTGCTAGGAAACAAAGCAGCTCGTGCTCGGCAGTACAAAACGAAATGCCTTCCATGCAAGGAAGAAAATGTATTTGGGGTTTTGGGGGGGGTTTAAGTGGGAAAAAAGCTGGCAGGTGGGGGATATAACGGAGTATAAAACCAGGAGTGACATGGGGAGGTGCGACAGGATTAGCATGGACTAACGAGGGAGTTTCTAGTGAAAGGGGCAGGGAGGTCTTCACACTGTGTGGTTCACCTGGGGAGCTCCTTGCTGTGGGATGCTGGGGATGCCAAGTGGTTTTCCGTGCTCTTGTAGTGACAAACGGTAGCAGATCATTCAGCAAGGGCTGCTAAATCCTATATTCTGCCTTAGAAAGCCCTTGAGCGAACAAAGTATGGAAGACTGAGAAAATGTTTGGGGGAAATAGTGTGATGTGATTGCTTGGTTATAAACCGCTTTTTATTACAGTTTTTGTTTTCTGCTGTCCTTTTGTGGAGCTCCCCCTGACTTCTCCCAGGCCAAGGGGGAGAAAGGCTCCACCAACCCGCCCCCCCCCCGCCTTCACCCAGCCAAACCCAGTAGCCGTGCTCCCTCTACTGGTCTTACTGGTCCTCCTGCCTGGCAGTGGCACCCGGGGAAGGAAGGACAGACAGACGACGCAGTGTGGCCTTCAGGAGGGGGGTTTCCATCTCCTTTCAAAAGGACAGGAGAAGAGTTGTCGCTGGGCTGAGCCGGCAGCTAAGTTTTAGCAGAGAGGTTGGTCCGACCCTGCCCAAGCAGCGGCTTATGGCCACAAATAATCTGCAGGATATATATTGCATATAATCATTACAGCCACATAAATAGCTCAGAGCGATTCTAGCATTTTCTAAGGCAACCTTGAGAATAATTTATTAGGCACCTACTTGGTGTTTCCTATTAAACATCATAAAATATTACCTGTCCCTTATGGTAAAACTCACCACCAGCTTTCCTGGGATGAGTTCCCATTCCTCCCCAGGAGATTACGATATACCTTTGGGGACCTTCCTTTGAAGCTCATCCAGAAGGCCTTAAATCGCAAGTTAAGCTCTGAGATTAGCCATAAAATAACTCACTGCAGGTCCTCATCATCACGTTCTGTCATGCCTTTGAGCAAAGAAACTCAATGGCAGGAGGACGCACGCGAGGTAGACTTAGTCTGACGGATGGTCTTGTAGAGACCCAGCTTGGAGACGCAGTTCACCCAGCTGAGACATGGCAAGTTTGGCTAGCGTATGCCAGCTTCCAGCACAAAATTAAGTGGATTTATTTGAATTGTCCATAGCAGTGGAAAGGGAGGGTGGTGGTCTGGTTCAACCCAGCATATCTATCTCTACCAGTTGCACCCAGGTCCTCTGAGAGGCAATCCCATCTTGCCCAGTGCTGTATTCCACTAACCAGACACGGTCACAGACAACACTGTCCTTTGCTCCTTCACCTTCATCAACCCAAAAGGCATATTGGGGATGAGATAAAAGTTGAAATGAGAGGAGGGGAAATCAGGAGAAATAAAAAAGCTCTGATTTTCTTGGTGCAACATTTGCTTCTGGAGTATCCTGGAGGTGGTGCCTTTACATGCAGACCTAACTATATCCATGGTGTTGCTCTACTGCACTAATGCAGTTTGGCTTGATATCAAGTGATGTTTCCACTCTGATGAAAAGGAGCAACGTTTGCTGGGACACACTGTCTGTGTAACCAGGTTGTGGCTTGGCAAAGCCCCTGTCCTACCTGCAGCACTAGGGTCGATATTGTAGTGAGTTGTGGCCTGCAAAAGGGGGTGATGTGACATCAGAAGACATACTTTAGGCACCATCATTTTACCTGGCCTGCAGCACCCAGCTCCTGACTCCAGGCTATCTCTCAACCAGCTGTGTGCATCCCATCTGAGTTCCCTCAACAGGCAATGTTTCATTAAAGGAATTATCTTACAAATTCCCATAGCTTGGTCTACCCTCAAAACTCACTCCCTTGCATGGCCCGTGAACTCTTCTGCTGCATTGCTCAGATTTATACCGACTTGTGATGGCTCTAAGGCAGGACTTCGTGCTGGTCCATGCATTCATGCCATGCCAAGGGGATGCCAGATAAAGAGTAAGGGCAAAGACCAGCCACATGCATTAAATTAAATCAGGAAATGTCACAGAACTCCCTCTCAAGGGAACAGCAACTCTGTGAGACTGCCCAGTGCACACCCAGCTTTACCCATCCAGCCTCTTCCCCAGCAGAAGGGGATGCTGATCTTGCAGGGCACCAAGACCTCTTAAATTTTGGTCTAAACTTGGCACTGTGTCCACTGGCTAAATGCTGAGCAACCTGAAGAGCAAGAGTGTTGCAATGTAAACACGGAAAACAGGCAAGGGGAGATTTCCTTTGCTGCTGGAATGCAGGGAGGTTAAATGGGTGTGTAAAAGGCAGATGATTAGATGCCGTTGTGAAAATGGTGGTCTACGTTTTTTCCGGGTCTTGCAGTAATCTGGGAGCTGGGAAGACAATCCTTCAACACCGACCTCCAAGCACCCCATCCACAACTCCTGACCCCAGACCCTCTTCCAAACACTAAGGACAAAGTTGGTCCCTGAATCTCCCAAGAGCTGATGGGATCGACGGCACTTACCGTGATGGGGAAATAGTCCCTCATGTACCTCCAGACGATGCTGTTCCGGATGGAGTGGATCCGCCTCCCACCCTTGCTGGGTTTTTCCCTGTCTATGAACCACCACGCAGCATAGAGGGCACCGACCAGCCAAAAACGTGTGAAGAAGAGGGCGATGAAGGCAACTGTGCAGCACTGTGCTGAGAGAAAAGCCAGCAGTGAGTTGGCAGTTGGGTTAGGTGGACTTTAGGAGAGGAATGATTCACTTGAAGGGACTCTGTTTGGTCCTGGGGTGGAGCCCAAACCTTCACTGGGCTTGCTGCTGAATTACTTTATCAGTGTGAAGGCACCTTTGAGGCAGAGGTGGTTTCTTTCCTATCTGCCCCAGGAACCTGGAGAGAAACCAAGGACCATCCCTGCAGCAACCAGCTATTTCTCCAAAGGCCACCATGTCCCCCTCTTCCCACAAGACTGGTGGACCTCACTGCATCCAGAGGGTCCTCGTGGATCAGATCTCTACCCCTTTGCTTTCTAGCTTTTTCTCTGGAGTCAGTCTGATCTCTGCAACGATAATGCCCATGTTTTACCCCAAAACTCCTCTTAATACCCCCTGATGGGACCTGGAATTTTGCAGTGGCAGCAAAGCCGGGCACTATGCCCTGTCTGTACAGTCCCCAATAGCTTTGTTCTGAGCTATCAATTCCCCATTTTAATTGTGTCCTTGATTTTTAATTTTTTATCTTCCCATATATAAGATTTTGCTCTTTATTGAGTTTTTTCTTATTGATTTTGGACCTTTTCCTCCACTTCTCGGGTTCATTCTCAACTCTAATCCTGGCTTCTAGAGGATTTTCAGTCCTTTCAGCTCGGTGTCATCACAGATTTTATAAGAATGCTCTATTTCATTCCCTAAGACATTAATGACTTGGGACTTTCCCAAGTCATTAAAGACTTTTCTGAGCTGCTTCCAGTCAGTGCTCAGCTTTGCCCTCTACCTCCCACCTCCCTCATGCCCTGTGTTTTGGCACAGAAACAAGAGAAGAAAAGTCTGTGTGTGAACAAGCATCACTTGGTACATCAAATCCCACCCAAGCCCAACACTGTCTTTCTGCAGAGACTGGGAAGCGCTGATGGCCACCAACCTGGCACCTGGCAAAGCAGATGCCCTAAAAAGTCCCTGGAAAGACCTGTGTCCTCTTCATCTGTCCCTCTGGAAGCCTTGCTGTTGTCTGGGAAGCTCAAAAAGGCCCCATACATCCGAGCCCTTTGCTTTCCCCAGCTCATGGGTTACATCATGTGTGGTGCGTTATATATTTTGTCCTTCCCTGGGTCTTCATCACAAATCCAGCATCCAGGGCTGAAGGACGTGAGGATGGACTGTTCAGCTTCAGCTGTGAGATAAATGCACCCATGCCCTCATCCTCTGAGACTTGGATTTTCATCTTTGGGAGTCACCTGGCACTTGCCCTCTCCAGCTCATCTCAGCTAAGGCCTATCAGGGAAGAGGTGTACGATGCTCTCATTTAAGACCTCCTTGTACCTCCTGTTTGCTTTTACTTAAGGATAAATAAGTAGGTCTGGTTTGTAGTCTTTTTTTTTTTTTTTTTTTTTTTTTGTGATGTTACCCTGATCCTAGAGCTTTGCATGTAAAACCAAACCTCTGCCCCTTTTTAAAACACTGGCATGATGGTACTGATAATTCCTACGGGGGGAAAAAAGCAAGATCCTAAATCTCCTTAAAGCTGAAATGGGATCTTATATCCTCATATAGGTAGAGACACTGCGGCAGGTGCCCGGTTAGGAGCTAATACAGAGCATGGGGAAACACTGCAGCTCTCGGCAGAGCAACAGGTCTAACCTGCAATGCATCCTCCCGGCCAGAACGAACCACTGCTCGTACCTGGTGCCACTCCTTTCAAATGCCACAGACACAGTCTTTATAACTCTTGAGGAAAATAGCATATAGCATGAAATGAAGCTGCAGGATCCACATGACACATAAACACTGCTTGAGGAACAACGCGGAGGTTGCAATTTTACTGCACCTGGGAGCCAGGTCATCGGGTCTACTGCAAAACTGTGCAATGCCTAATTCTCTTTCTATCATACTGTGCAAAGCTCAAAGTACATTCTGCAAAGTGAAGGAGTTGTTCTGGTCTAAATCAATGCACTTATCATCCAAGTGAGGCCTTATCTTGCAATTATATAATTATTAATTTCTCCCTCGATTCATTTGCAATTCAACTTTTTTTTTTGCAGGGCAGAATTTGCACACAGTGACCTTCATTCAATCTTAAGATTTTTCTTTTTGTGTGCCTGTAAAATCTTATGGCGTCCGGGATGCTGTGGGAAAGGAGCCCATTCCTCTCCCAGAACGGACCCTCAGTCTGAAAGTTCCTGTGGATGGGACCAAAGAGACAGGAAAGTTCCAGAAAATGTACAGTTAAATATTACTGTCTGCATCCAAACCAATCCCAGCCTTCAAGCAGACACTTGGTTATTTATGGGCTGTATTTTGGTGAGAAGGGAGCACTCTGTACCACTGCCTGTTATGTGAGGGGGAGTCACCGTAGGTGCTTAGATCAAGGGAGATTACTGTCCCCCTTCCAACTTTCTTGCAGACATCTGCGTGTCATGTCCTCAAACTCTTCCATGAAAACATAGCAGAGGCAGTGCCATCCCATCGGTTAGACACCGAGACTTTCTGGACCACCAGTGGCAAGATATTTGCCATGGAGCTGTATTGGTGCTTCCTGAAAGCCGTGTCAGGTCCCCAGGCTGGGTCCACCACCAGCCCCACTGCCCAGGACTTCGTGCTCTTCAGCCTGGCTCCACGGTCCCTTCACTGGCACCGACCCGGCCTCTTTTAAGTTACACAGGTGACTCTTCACACCTTAGAGTCTCCTTGTTCTCCAAGCTGCTGAAAAAAAAATCCCACCCAAGAAAGGGCCAAATTCTGCATCCGTTTGGGCTAAGGGCTAGAGGGAAGGACTGTGCACCAGGAGCCAAGATCTATTTCTATTCCTGCAAATCCCGAGTCTTTCCTGAATCCATGCTGGAGGGGAACACATGCTCCCCTTCCTCCATGGGTTTTCTCCCAGAGGCAGAGCAGCAAGGACAACCTAAAGCCACCTCCTTGCCCCTTCTGCTTCTTTTCTGCAGGACGGGGCAGAAGGGATGGGTGGCAAACAGGAATATTTTCTTGTTGTGAGACTGTTCCCCATAATCATTGCTTTCTTCCCTTGAGGGGAATCCCAAGAGGAAAATGAGGAACAACAAGGGTTTCTTGCCTGTTCCTTCCTGGACTGGGGACCACTCCAGAGCTGCCCAGATGAAAGCCATATTTCCCTCAGCATCTGCTTTCCTACAAACAACTGTCGTTTTCTGGGCTACCTGCCAGGCGAACACTTTAAAAGATATCACGAACGTAGCATTAGTCTCTTGGCCAGGGAACCTCAGCAGATATCTCCCTCCTGGGGCCAAACTCCAGCCTACGCGCAACCCACCGTGCCCACAAAGCAACCCGCAAAGGGCTGTCGGGTCTCAGAAATGCCGCGGGAAGAGATGGCAGTCTGTGTCGTGACGGGGATGGGAGGAAACCTGCAAGTCCCTGGTTCATTAGAAACCCATCTTTGAAGCCCGTCAGCTGCCAGGGCTCTGCAGAGCCGGACAAGCTCTCCAGCTTAGAATCACAGGATGGTTTGGGTTGGAAGGGACCTTAAAGACCATCTAGTTCCAAACCCCAGCTTGGTCAAGCTCTCCATGGGAGCAAGCTCTCTGGTGAGGATGGGGACTGCGGGCACATCAGGCACACAAATGGCAATGTGATGTGACTATAACGTGGCTTTGCCTCACTGCCTTTACAGTATTCTTGAAGGGAAACGATGGGAGAATTACCTTTAGTTTTCTCACTACAATATCTACCTTCCACCTTTCTGCCCCCATAACTCCCTTGATTCCCAGCCTCAGGCTGCAATCTCTCAAGCCACGGTTGTACACTCGGGAGGAACAGGCAGATTTGGAGATGTGGTTGCAAACAGACGTGATCCTCATCTCCCTCTAGACTCTTGTAAGGTAGCCCAACTGCACATGCTAGATTGCTATAAAATGGCTTAAGCCCTTACCCAGAGCCCTTTCAAGGCAGACATCACCATGGGCTGCAAGAGGAACTCTAAGGGCATCATGCATGTCTTTGCAATCACATGAATTCAGTTACCTGAAAATGGCCGGATAATCCTAGGCTGGGCTGAGATTAGCTGCTGCACTGTCTACACTGTCACGGAAAGTGAAGAGACACCCCTTCCAACTAAAACCAAAACCAAAAGGCCCTTGACAAGAAGGAAAGCTCCTTACAGACCCTAAATCTTACACTTTCTGTTCAGGCCAGATGCAGGGAGGTTTGTCTGTGGTTGTCTGAGATGTGGCTCTGGGTGAAGCAGTCGTAGGATGTCCCTGGACCACAGGGTCACCAAGATCTGCACCCAGCCTGTTGACCAGGGGTGCTTCTGAAGCAGGTCTTCACGATCCAGGACCCAGCACCTCACATCTCCATGGCTGTACAGGAGTCAGCAAGGAGAAGACGCATCCATGTGGATGCGATGGCTTTCCTGGATCCCCTCACAGGCCAAGTGGTTTCCTGGGCTGGGCTCCCTCAAAGAAGCTCAGAGCAAAAATGCAGTGTTTGGTGGTGGGTATCTTGTGTTAAGTAGGTTTTTTGTGAGCTGCAAGTCCCTCCCTGCATGAAAACATGGGTATATCACAGACAAGACACACGTGTATGCCACGGGTTCCAAGTGAGGCTGCAAAGCACACGGAGGACTTTTCCAGCCAAGTCCAAACAGGGACCGTGTCCCATCAAAGTGCTGCTGGGCCCAGCATTGCTGCTAACCCAGCAGTTGCTCATTCCGCCTGAAACAGGGAAAACAGCAGCCTGTGGAAAGAGATTTTTGGCATCACAGCAGCCCCAGGGTGAGTCAGATTCCTACTGCAGTTGTCAGGAGGGTTTGGAAGATGGACATTGCTGAGGTCCCCAGTGCCAGCCGAGAGTCCCCGCCAGTGACAGCCCGCACGGAGGCTGTACCCCTCGGCACAGCCAAACCTGGCCAGGCTGTCCCGGGCTGTGGACTACACTCGGCTGTCAAGGGGACCCGCCTCACGCTGGTACAGCGTGCCCTTTGAGCCAACCCTGCTGATGGAAAGGGTTCAAAGGCTGGGCGTTTGCATGGGTTCAGCCCTACGCTAATGCTTCTGCATGGTGTGCCTGGATGGAACCCCGTGCCCAAGTCCCTGGAGAGCAGCGGAAAGCGGTTGCAGCGGGTTTGGGCACCAGGCTGCTGATTTTGGTGCCCTGAAGGAGCCTGGCTCCACTGCATTAGGAGGAGGAACTGGTCAGTACTGGGATCCTGCAGTGGGGAGGTAATGGGGTCCCCACCCCATGCCCTGCATCCCATCCTTGCGCCGTGCACTCTCCTTCCAGCAGCTGAAGCAAACGGCACCTTTTGTCTCCGTGCCCTTCCCAGGAGCATCCTCAAGAAAACCGGCAGCGCGGACGATGCTGCAGCAAAACTCCCCGCCAGCACCGGGGTCAAGCTGCTGCGCTCATCCAGCGCCCCGCAGGGAATGAATGAATGAGCCCCTCGCTCAGTGCTTGGCTTCTCGGGGGATGCATTTGCACAACCATAGCAACAGCTGCCCGCAACCCGTGCTGCTGAGCACAACCAGTGCTGCTGAGCGGTGGCTGCTGGCATCTCCAGCCAAAGGGCCATGCGGATGTCTTGGCATTGGTCGACGGTGTGTTTTCGGGAGCCCTTTTTTTCCGGCAGCAGAAGCAGAAGCCTGTCTCAGAGAGAAAGGAGTAGATGGTGGCCAAATCCTGCCCACGGAAGGTCTGAGCTCTGTGCCTGAGGGTTATAACTGAGAGCGGCACGGGGTGTTTGGCGGCTCGTGGGATGAAGTCAAGGGTAGCCTTTAGCATCGAGTTTTTGCTGTTGTTCAACTGGGAGCTTTTGGGTGGGAAGCTCCAGGCTTAGAGAAACTTTGTAAAATTAATCAAACCAGCTGGAATGGCTCCATAAGCTTTGGTTATCACCTTTCTGATGCCTTTCTTAAATCAATTTTTAACTGCTCTTGGATTCAGAATATCTCACAAAAAAAAAAAAAAAAAAAAAGAACAAAATCAAAGTAAAACTGTTCCAGGGAAAGAGAGTAATATCTGGGAGGCTAGCCACAGAGGAGGTGTGGGTTTGGGTCTCATCCTCATTTGGAACAAGCTGCATTTCCCTGCAGGAGGCAGAGCCTGCGTTTCAAGTAGCTCCACTGCAGAGGATTCCTCCCTCCTAAACCATTTTCTGGCTTTCTGCTGGCTCCAGCAGTCATTTCTATCACTGAAAAGTCAAGTGCCAGCTTCCTCCTTATACCAAGAAGGGAAAAACCTAAAGTACAAGTTGTTTTGCTGGAAAACACTGTTAAAGCTCTGTAAACCCTAGCTGCGTCCATGCTGGGAATGAGGATGTGTTGCTGTATCCCTTGTTAACATTGCGGCCACATCTCTACTATGTCCCATCCAGGCACCGTGGAGGGAAATCTGGGTGCAGGGGCAGAAAGGGAGCCACAGAGCACCCCAGTATGTCCCAGTCCAGCCAGTTGGGTCCAAGGCTGGATGGCTTTTGCCAGATCTCCCCTTCCCTGCACTGTTAATAAGACCCATGTCTCCCCCTGCAAGGTGGTCTCCGGTGCGCAGGAGAAGGCTGATCATTCCTGGGATCTCTTCTGCACTAGAAGAGCCCCAGGGTTTATAACACAAGCACAGGATGGCACCAAGTGCCCTGCACTCTGCCATGCCATAACTGTGCTTCGTGACAGCTCAGCTGGCTGTGCCACCACTGCCACACCAGGATTTTCCCTTCCATCTGGAGAGGGATGTCCTCCGGCTTGTCCCAGAGCAACCCAAGGGGCCACACTGGTTACACCTCTCCGGAGGAACTCAGCAGAGCCCATTTGCTGACCCAGCGGGTGAACAGCTTTGCCCAGTCATGTCTATGTTGCCAGGTCTCCTCCCTTCCAGTAAAGGGCAACCTCACCCATCCTGGCTACCAGCAACGGTCCCTGGCCTCTGCCATTGCCCAGACCATGCCAAGATATAGTTTGGCAGAGTGCTGCTTAGCATGGGTCAAACCTATGCCAAGAAGCATGCAAACAGCTACACTGCCTGGACCTGCATGGCCCAGTGCTCCAGCCCATCAGATACTGGTGCAGAGGTGGCCATTCAGCCCCAGGTCTGTAGCAGAGTTTGGATGGAGCCATCTCAGAGACTTAAAAAGGCTCTGAAGCACAGCCTGTGCTTTCTTTGGAGGTATTCTTTTGGAGATGCTTGTGTGCCAGGACCCTTATATAGGTAAAGATCTGCTGCCTCTGTGTATTGGGACAAGTCAACAACTATCCTCCCACAATAAAGCAGAAGCTTTACCCAGATCCCATCTGAGATTAAGAATTGGCATGACAATGGCAAACTCTGGGATATCACCTTCCACCTTGATTCCTGATGGGCTGTAAATGGCCCCAGACAGTTTGCACTCTCTGACAACCTGCCTCTGGGTCTCCCATCTCCTTATTTCCCAGTGCATCCTCTCCAAAACTGCATGTCTCTCATTTCCATCAGCACCTGATGCCCTCTACACAGTGGCGAGTTTGTCTGGGTCCCAGTTTGCTAATGTGTCTCTTCCCCAACCTGCTTGGGTTTTCATGGAAAAATGCTCTTTTGGGGTGTGCAGCGGCATCTGTATAAAGTGAAGCGTCTGCTCCCAGGGTTGCAAAGCAGAGCCCCTCATTCTCTTCCCATTGCACCATCCCTCAAGCACGGGAATACCACTTCTCACAACTAATGCTGAGCAGGGCAGCACCTTAGACCAGGAAAACACTAAACTTAAAGAGCAGGAGAAGCTGAAACCCCACACGGGTTTAACTGCTGCGTAAGACCCACAGATGTTCCCATGCAGGGGCACACAGCCCTGCACTTCCCTAGTGCCACCCGTGGTCAGATCGGGTGGCGAGAAGAAACAAACAAACACAAAAAAAAAAAAAAAAAAGGGGGAAAAAAAAAGAACTGCTTTAGTGAGACAGAGCCTCCCACACTGCTCTTCAAACAGTGAGAGAGAGACATGCGAGTGCAACGTCTGCTGCTAATCGCTTGTCCTAACATGACCTGGGATTCACTGCAGGCTCCCAGGACATGCCTTTAATGCCACTTTCCTTCTGTCCCAGGTCTTCCTTGGGGTCAGGGAGAGAAGGGATTGGGGCAAAAGCTGCTCTGGCTTCTCAGCGAAGGACAAGGAGATGTCTCTTACCTAGAGCTAGGAAGCTGAAGACCCATTGAACCACCGACGCCGTCTGAAGCCTTCTCTGCAGTGGCACAGAGAGCGGAGCAAACTCGACCTTCATCTTGGGCTCCGCGTGCACGTCTCAAAAGGAGAAGGAAGCTCCGCAAGTGGCGAATGCAAAGTGCAAAGTCGCACGTCAATATTTACCCAGCCTTACTGTATAGGGGATTGTGCAACGTACAGTGGCGGTGGTGGCTGCCCGCAGCCACCCTCCCGTATGGGGAGGAGAGGGACGCTGCTGGGACGTGCCACCGACTTGATGCCAGTGTGACTCACCATGTGGTTAGACAGCGAGGCTTTCCTGCTTTTACCACCCAAATCTGGGAAGTAAACTCACTTCAGATCCCAATCCTGCCTTCAAGTGCCTGTTTCTTTCAAATTCTGCAATATTTGGATGTTGGCAGAGAGGATGGGGCACTTGTGTGTGCGAGCCAGGCTTTATTTTACCCATTCCCCTACAAACCACCCTGCGCACAGCAGGAGAGGATGAGCAGAAGGGACAAGCACGGGCAAGTCACTTGTATTTGCAAGTGATATGGTGTGGATCTGTGTGTCTCAGCCAAGGAGGTGGGCAAACAGCGCGAGGGTGTTTCACTGCTGAGCACGGGGGTACACAAGCAACCTCACGCCTCTGCCAGGACATGGATGGATGGATGGATGGATGGATGGGGCAGACAAGCATCCATGTGCATCCTTGCATATGTTTATGGGGGTGTATGAGAAAGGAAATACTACCTCCCTTTCACATTTCTACCTCCAAGCAGGTTCACGGTCCGAACCTCTGCCTAGTCACATGCAAAGAGCTGCAATTTACTGGAAGGAAAAAAAATCAGAAATCTGGGGAAAAAATCCTCAGGGGGACTTGACAAGCCGCTCAGGTAAACAAAGAAATCACCTCGTGAGAGGCCTGAGAAAACCAAGGGTCTTGCTGTAACCAGGATACGGAATAATAGCGCTAACAGGCTGAATTAAACAATAAGCCGATCCACTGCTAAAGCACCGGCGCACATACAAAGGCGTCACTCGCTTGTCGAAGGGGCATTTCAAATCTCCGAAGAATTACAGAACAAAACTAAAAACAACCCTTGGCAAACACAAATCAGAGGTGTTAGCTGAAAAATAATCCCTCCTCTTTGTCAGGCCCTAGGAAGATGCCAGGCTATGAGGAATTTACATCTGTTAGACTCCATTTTCCAGAGCTAGAAACAACAGGGCTCTGGTGAAACCCCAAGGGCTCTTTTCCTAAAGACACCGGTTGCTTTAATTGAGCTGAAACTGGCTTAGATGCCCCTTGAATCTCTCCCCATTCTTTGTCTTCTGCTGCAAATGTCAGGACCCTGCCTGCTTTGAGAAAGCAAAGGAGGCTTTTAACTCTTTCGGCTCTCTTGCCTGGAGACGAGATGTTTCCTGGTGAGAAACCACCAGCAATTTCCAAAATGCTGCGGGGACATCAGCAGGTCCAGGGCTCCTGGTCTCCCTGGGCTGTGCAACCCCCAGCACGGTCAGGGAGGTGCTCGGTGGGACCAAGGAGGGGAAAGTCCTTGCAGGGACATCCCTGGTCCAGGAATGATGTTTCAAGGCGTTTTCCATCCTGCAGTCTTACACTCACTAGAGTCCAGCCATGCCAGGGAGCTCGTTTGATTTTTGCTAGTGCAAAGGGACACCCAGACACATGGGAAGCGTTTTCTGCTCACAGAAATTTCAGCCTAAGCCCTGGAGCAGTTGTATTGCCAGTTCCCAAAGCAGTTCTATTGCAAAGAGTCTGAGCTATTTGCTTATGGCTTATTATGACAAGGAAAGCCCCGTGTTCTGGATTTATTATGAACAAATCGGGTCCTTGGAAGAGCTGACCAAGGAGTGAAGCAAGGCTCAGCTGGGTAATAAATATTTATGTCCTGTTCTTCTGTGGATATGTCATTTGCTTTTTGACTTTCTATTTCCTTAAATCAGGAGAGAAAAATACCTACTTATGGAAGGCTTTGAAATCTTCTGCTTAAATTAGAGAGGGATCAGAGATTTCCAGACAGTCAGGAGGAGCCGAGAGAGATGCATCTCCCTGCTGTGTGTAGATAAAATAAAACCTGTGGCTTGTTTTAGGGAAGGGCAGAGCTGTGTCTCTGAAGTACTAAACTAGCTAAGCAGTAGGTGACATGCCCAAACACTGAGCCCTGATCTCTACAGCCTACGTCCTGACACCCAGGTCAACCTCCACAGTGAATTTATCTAACTTATATTAGCCAACTCAGAAAGAGGCAAATTGTTTTCTGCAGGTATTGGGATCTCTCCAAGGACAACTTTAATCTAGCAGGAGAAGGGCAGGAACCTGAAAGGCCTATTTTGGCCCAGCTTAGCACCTCAGACTACACCCAAGCCTCAGACAGACACTCATTCCTCTGCGGGAAGCCATCTCCGAAGGTCTCACCTTGTTCTTTGCCACTCACGTTGTCCTGCTCTGCCCCTTTTTTCTTGCTCTCTCTTCCTGTCGCTATCTACATTCTGGCAGGGGAACTGCAGATGTGGGTGACAGTCGAAAAAGGCGCATCCATCAGCTCTGGCACTAATTGCAGATAGGTCCTGGCCTCATCGTGGTCAACCCCATCCTTACTAAAGGGTCTTGCTACTGTTGGAACATCCTTCACAACTCTTAATAGTCACAGGATCATCTTTGAGGACTGGAAGGAAGTAGAACCGAACCCAAAAAACAATCTCATGATGGAGATAGGCTGGTATAAAACCCATCAGGTCAAAATAGGAAGAAGGACTTCAGCTTTATGGTGACTTCACATGGGTCTGGGCTGGAAACGGAGAGGTGAAGAGTCATCCTGCTGCATCTGCGAGGGACCACCGCACCCTGCAGTGTCCTTCCAGAAAGGAACCGTGCTATGGGTATTACCTTACATCGTGTCTGTCCTTGTAGTATCACAATCCCCTTCTTCTTGCTCTGAGGGAAGTGATTATATGGGATGGGAAGGATTTCTACTGGGAAATGAGAAGATACAGATTTATTCCCAGGCTTTCTGTGTAACTTTCAGCAAGTCATTCAACCTCTCCCTGTCTGGACTTGGGTGATGATTTGCTATTTAAGAGCAATGATAACAGTGGAGAAAACTTCTGGGCCCTTAGATGAACCTCTCCATGGCAGGACCTACCCACCAAAAGGCTCATCTAATTTCTCCTGAAGCCTCATGTTTCTCTGGTCACTTTTACATTTTCCTTCTCGTGTTCTCTTTGCTGACTTGGGTTTCAGTGGCGGATAGGCTGGGGTGGACGTTCTCTTTGGCAGCATCAGAGAGAGATCATCATTGAGATGTGATTGCAGGCATGGCAGGGACCGCCCAGCGCTGATCACTAGTAATCCGACAAGTCCTATGTTAGCACCTCCTGGGAAATTTTGCTGCTATTTAATTTACCCTGATTGCTTAATTCTCACCTCCATGGCTTTAAAACCTCATTTTTCTCCATTTTTTGTAAGATTCTCACCATTTCCTTATTTCCTAACATACTCAGGGGCTTGCACACATGTGGCCCATAATATAGCTCCAGCTACATTCTCCTTGGCTTTTCCCTTCTCAGGTATTTATAGCCATTTATCCGATCTCCTACGGCTTGCCTTTAGCCTGGGAACATTAAGTTCCTTTAATCCCTCAATAGGTCGTCCTCTGTAATCCCTTTATCAGAGGCCCTTGCAACTCCGCTGATCAATGTCCATCTCCAAGTAGGAGGAGGAACCCATAAAGCCCTGAGTCACCCAGCCGTAGGCTTTGCAAATCGCCGAGCTTTGCGAGCCAGCACGGTGGGGCGTGCTCGTGGGACTCCAGGAGTGGAGCAGGTTGCACATGGAGACCTGGCCACGCTCCAGGATCAGGGCTGAGAAAGCCTCACACGGGGGACCTGAGGGGACGTATGCAAGGGGCAACGCAGCGGCATGTATGGGAAGCCAAGATGCTGCATAGATGTCCTGCTTTGCCCTGCCAGGAGAATATTTGTCACGGCTCCTTGTTGAGTCCCTTCTTGAAGCCCCACCACATGTAGACCCTATGGGACTTCATGTCCCGGCGGAAGAGCTGGAAGCTTTCTCCAGATCACTGCTCTTCTCTTCTAATCATAAATAACCCTCTTTTTTTCCCTAAAGCCTCTCAGTCATTCATAGGTACTCCTAGAGCTTCCCACCAAACTGATTTCCCCACTAGTGGGCAAAATTATCAGAAGGAAACTGAAGGTATCTTTTTAGTAGTCGTTCAGTGGTTTCTCTGAGTCCCCTTCCTTCCCGACCCACCACTCCACCAGCAGTAAGTGTATCTCCCCTGCAAGCTCCTCCTTGCTGGGGATCGTCCCACCACACCAAACCTGTGTGATACCATTGCACCAAGCTTGATCTTTGTCTGCCCCCAGCTCTGGGTAAGAGCACTGGTGTGAGAGAAGCCCATTTTTGCCTGCTGCTATTTTTTTTTAATACAAATTCTTTCAAAATGCAGTCTTTCAGATTTTACTCCCCCTTCTACCTGTTGCAAAATCACCTCTGAAATCTGGCTGGGTTACACCAGTGATTTTTGTTACAGAATTTCATGTCTTTTACAGTACTTGAATTATCAGTTGAATTCTTCTTTTCATGCACTTCAATTATTCTCTTTATGCAGCGCTGATATGGATTTTCTTTGGCTGCAGTCCCATTTGGCCTTGAAGCACCTTCCCAACATATATGAATCATAAACAAAGTTGACAAGGAAAACAAGAACACCCCAGGCAAATCCTTCTTCCCAACAGTTGTGTGTGATTATAAAATGATTTAAGATGTGAGAAGCCACTAAAAAAATCCCCTGTAAGCTGCCACCCGCCGTGTTGCCGTGTTCTCTCGTCCCTGGTGATACATGTTGGGGACAGGAGCAATTCAGACAAGTGTCACTGGTGCCTGCAAAGCTGGGTGAGTGCCTGGGACAGCCCTGCCATGGCAGGGACACAGAGGCAGTAGTGCCACTGAAGATAAATCTAGGTAAATAGCGCTTTCCTACATCTAACGGGGGTAGTGTGGAGTTGAACTCACTTCACCGGGGGTCTCCAGGTGTGGTCCAGGTCCAGCTTTGGAGCTGGAGTCTCATCTACCGGCAGCCCATGAAGCTGATGCCCAGGGTCCCTCTATAACGGAGGAGAAAGGCTCCGAAGGAGATATGGGGCTTATACCAGCCCTGCCTTGCTATGATTTTTTTCTTCATTTTCACTTCATTACAGCTCTTGTCAGTGATCTCCTGGGAGCAATGGGGTGAGCTGCCATCCCTTTCCTCTGACGCTCGCGGGGAGGTTGGTGATGAGCCAGGAGCCAGATGCCTCCCTTTGAGATGGCTACCACTGCACAGGGTATTTTTCTAAATAAAACCGCCTTCCCCTCCTATGAGGTCTTGTACTTAGCTTCGCCACACCATTCCTACAGTGCCATAACATTATTTCTTACAGTAATTGGTGGATCCGTGTGCACAGGAGGCAGGGAGAACGTGTACAGACAGCACATGATGAGATGTCAGCTGGGGGTCCGAAAAAACAAGCCGATCCTTCTTCATCATCAGATCCAGCAGAGAAAAACATAAATCTGGGCGAGCTCTTACAGTGGCAGCATCCACTCACATCTTCTGGGCAGTAAGTGTGCTCTTCACGCCATCACAAAACGCAGGAGAGACTATCAAACCTGCCCCAGGATGGTCTCCAGTATCTTAAGTTTGACTGAAAGGTGTCCTGGCTTCATCTGAGGGTGCCAGGAGAAGAAGATTCCCCAGGTCCCCTATTAATCAGCTCCCAAAACATCCCTGTTATCATTGCACAGGGGGTGCGTGGAGCTATTCCCTGCCTCCACACCAGCGGATCCCAGCATGGATGGGACAGGGAACCACTGCCTGGGGCGTCTACCCAAAGTCCACGCTGATTTTGGGTGCTGCAAAATATCGGGCTCGCTCTGGTTCCCACCCCACCGTGGTGCCCTCAGCATCACGCCAACTTTGGGGCAGGATTGTGCCCCAGACTGGTACACTGCGATGCTGAGCGACACTCGTGTCCTTGGCCATCCCCAAGACCAACGTCCCACCGTGTGGCATCACGCTCGACCGTGGCCTTTTCCCAGAAGAGGCTGGAGAAGGAGAAAGCTATTCCTGCTTTCTGCCGTGGTGGCTGTAATTTAAACACAGAGACGTTTTTATTTATTTAACTCCCTTCCTCTCTGAGAGAGGTTTGCAGCCAGCAAATCAATTTGCTGATTAGAGCTAATGGATTTTACTTGACGTAAGCTATTAAATTATTTCCATAGCTGATTCCTGAAAGTGAATGAGCGGCCATGCTTCAGGATTTATATATAACTATATGTTTCACTGCAGGAGACGCCAAGCAATTTTTTCCATTCTGCAGCTTCTAACTCCATCCAGGTCTGCCTGGTATCTGCAGAGCAGCGAAGAGTCTCCTGACGCTGCAAAACCTCACAGAGCGGTTTTGCCCATGTCTTTTCTTACCAAAAAAAAAAAGAAAAAAAAAAAGATGGGTGATGCATGACCGAGCGTTTTTGTACGAGAAGAGCCCAGGCTCTTTGCAGATGGGGAAAGCTGAGAGAAAGGTCCAAAACCAGTTTGTGCACGTGGAAATCCCCAGTCCCCAAATGGGTGCGAGGTGCTGTGCAAACCCCAGCACTGCTGGGTGCAGAGCCGGGACACCCCTTGGCTCCCAAACGGGAGCTAATGGGTTCGTATGGGCTTGCACCCACCAGAAACACACTAATATATTACCTCCCCCTTATATTAAAAGCAATTAATTACACTAACAGGTCTTAATGCAGCAAACCCCAAAACGGCGACGCGGATGCAATTCAAAATGTTTTCTGCAGGAAACACCCAAGCGTGTGCGGGGCCTCTGTGGGCATCAGATCTCAGACCAAGACGGGGTTTTACACCTTCAAAAATCACCGTGGCAGCTCTGAGATAAATGCAATTACAGAGAGTGTTTAAAAATCAGCACATCCTTGAGGTCCACCCGCCGACAAGCTTGATCCCACTGCAATGCTTTGATCGCACGTCTGCCTTGCAGACCTTGGCTCACCATCGTGGGGTGACGCTTTTCCAGTTTTCCTTGTTGCCATTCCCATATATTTCTTTTTTTTTTTTAATACCACAGTCCATCGGACGTAAAAAGCTGTTTGCCGTCGTCCTGTGCAGAAAGCAGCGTGCGTGGGAATGCAGGGCTGGGGTCTGACACCAGCGGTTTCGGGATGACTCTCTCACCTTTGCTGCACGACCTGGATGAGCCGATGGTTTTAACTTCTGCACACGGAATGTGCAGGGCAGCAAGAGCCACGTGCCTTTATAATATTGGTTCTAAAGGTAAAAATCAGCCTAAAAAGTGATTAGCGCGTCTATCGTGGGTGCTGAGGAGCACCCACCATGCTTACAAAAGCAATGTGCCGTGCACTGATGCCCCAGAAAATCGTGGCTCTGTCCCAACCTAGGAGATGCTCTGGAGCTTCCTAAATCTTTAATTATATTCACCCCTTTTAATTGCACTGGATGTAATAGCAGGGACAATATAATCCTTGGGGACAAAGCAACGCCTGTGTATAGACACCTCTAGGTGTCTTTTTTCTTTTTTTTTTCCTCCAAGGCTGCTTTTTCATTCAGCCATCCCTATCAGTGAGGGCTCCAATCCCATCCGTAAAATGGGTTTCCACAATTTACCTACAGGTAAGAATGAAATTAAGCAAATCGAGGCAAAGACAAGCAAAAAAAAAAACCCCAAAAACCAAACCCAAGCCCTTAGGGTCCAAGACTCAATAAAGAGGATGCAAAACATTAGATTAAAGAAACAATCCCGGCAGGAGTAATCCTGCTTTTCACTGCGCTCCCAGCAGCTGCAGCCGCTGCCCGGTGGGAACTGGTTTTTCTCTTTATTATTCAGTATTGGAGTGCGCAGATTTCGGAGGCAGCGGGATCACAGATTTTATTATTTATTTTATTATTTATTTTTATTGATTTATGTTCCCCGGTGGAAATGGTGGCAGCGCAGCCACGCCGATAAAGACCCGCGAGCTTCGAATCTGGGGTCTCCTTCATGGAGTTGGACCAGAAGGTGGATGTAGTTGGGCTGAAAATGGACTTTATTGGGTTCGGAGGATAAAGATGCAGGTGGGGAGGGAGGGGTGGAGGGTGGAGGATGGAGGATGGAGGGAGGGAGGATGGAGGAGGGAGGATGGAGGATGAAGGATGGAGGAGGGAGGGTGGAGGATGGAGGGATGGAGTGAAGAAAGTGGGAGAGGAGCAGGCGGAGGCGAGGGCGGGGAGTGGGGTACGGGCTGGGATTTGGGGTTGTGGATCCACCCTGGGAGTGAGAACGAAGAGGCGGCCATGGGCCGGCCTTGGGCGGGGGGGGGGGGTTGGGGGGCTTGGGTTGGTTTTGCAGCTGGAAACCTGCAATGGAACATGAAAAACCAGCTAAAATAAAAGAATAAAGCGTGGGCGTGTATGTGCACGGCTGCGCACACGCGTGTGGGTTTGGCTTTAGCCACAAAAACCCCACAGGGAGGGGAAATGGGCTCAGCCGGCCGGCGATGCAGCAGCTCGGTGAAGATCTGTGCGCGTGTCTGTGCACGCATGTGCGCACACGTGTGTGCACATGTGTGTATGGCGGGGTCTGGGTCTGTGTGCACATATGTGCTTGCACATCTGTACGTCTGTGTGTATATGTGTATCGGCACACAAGTGTGTCTGTGCACACAAATGAGTGTGCAAATCTCTGTCTGTAGGTAGGCATAAATGTGCACGCAAGCATGTATGTGTGCACACATATACATGTGCGAGTGTCTGTGCGTGTGTGTGCATGTGTGTCCACCTATGTGCAAGTATGTGTATGCATGTGTCTGTGCGTGTACGCGTACCTGAGGGCACATCTGTGTGCAGTAACATGTGTGTGCACACACGAGTGTCTCTGTGTATGCCTCACGTGTGTGTGCTGGTGTACACGTGAACGTGTGTCGACGTGCCTGCTTGTGTTCCTGTTTGCACGCGTGAGTGCACGTGGGTGCTAAATGCGTACGCGCGTGTGTCTGCGAGTGCGCGCGTGCGTGAACATATTAGTGCGCGCGTGCGTGCACGGACCTGCGTGTGCAGGCGATTGTCCGTGCACGCGTGTGAAGCCGTGCAGCTCTGCGTGCACGCGCGCGCGTACGCTTGTGTGCACGAGTGTGCCCGCATTCGTGCATACGTGCGTGCACGCACACCTCTTGTGCGTGCGTGCGCGCGCGCGCGCGTGCACGTGCGCGCGTGTGCGCGCGTCCAGCCGTGTCTGCACGTGCGCACCTGTCCGCGTGCCCCCCCCCGTCCCCGCGCGCTTCCACGGGCACGCGCTCGCCCCGCCCGCCCCGCCCCGTGCCACGCCCCCCCTCGTCCCCGCCCACCCCCAGCCCCCTCCCCGCCAGGCTCCGCCCCCCCCCCGGCGCCGCAGGGGCGCGCTGCGCTGCGCGCTGCCGCGCGGGTCCCTGCGTGGGTCCGCGGGAGCGGGTGGGGAAAGGGGCGCTCCTTCGCGCCGGAGAGTCTCGGGGCTTTTGGGGTTTTTTTTGGGGGGTGGGGGTGGGTGGTGGGGGCCGCCATGGCGTGGCCCTGCATCACCCGCGCCTGCTGCATCGCCCGTTTCTGGAACCAGCTGGATAAGGCGGACATCGCCGTCCCGCTGGTTTTCACCAAATACTCGGAGGCCACCGAGCATCCCGCCGCCCCCGCGCCCCTCCCGCGCCCCGCCGCTCCCATCGACACCCAGCCCGCTGGGGAGGCGGCGGGGGAAGCGGTTCCCGGTCCCCCCCGGCCCGGCCCGGCCCCCCACGTCTCTCCGCCGGCCGATTCCGTGATGCGCCACGATTACAAACCCTGGAAGGTCCAGCGGCCGGAGCCCAGCTGCAAACCCAAGAGCGAGTACCAGCCCTCGGATACGCCGTTCGAGAAGGAGACCCAGTACCAGAAGGATTTCCGAGCTTGGCCCATCCCCAAGCGGGGCGACCACCCCTGGATCCCCAAACCGGGACCTTCCCCCGTCCTCGCCTTGGAGCGCGCTTCCCCGGAGAAACCGGCTCAAGAGAAGCGCCGGAAGGTTCTCCTCGGCTCCGAGAAGAAAGAGGAAGACCCCGACGGGGAGGATGAACAACCCAAAGCGCTGCGGGCCGGGGAGGGGAGAGAGAAGGGCCGCAAGAAGGCGGAGGAGCCGGGGGGAGGCAGGGCGGCCGCCGATGCTCTCAACAGGCAGATCAAGGAGGAGGTGGCGGCGGGGGTCAGCTCGTCCTACAGGTGAGAGACACCCCCCCCCCCCCCCCCAAAATCCCGACCCCCCCCGGCTCCTCGCCAGCCCTTCTCCCGTCCCCTCTTGCCCGTCCCCGGGAGGGACATCCCGCCCTGGGAGTTGGGGGGGAATGAGGCTTTGGGATAGTTCGGGGGGGTCCTTGAAATCCCCCACCTCGCCGGGTGGCGTTGGTGGGGCGTGGGGAGGTGCTGTGCAGGTAGTGAGGACGGGGGCCCTTTCTATCAGGGGGGGGTTGCAGGAGGTTCGAGTGTGTTGCTCACCCCGCCCCGCATCCCAAAATTCCGAGACGCCCACCCACCGCCTTGGTTTTCGGCAGGGAGCGAGGTTTGGGTCGCTTCCCCGGGACGTGCAAGTCAACGCTGGTCCTTTCCCAGCGCGTCCCTGCTTGCCGTGACGCGGCCAACCCAAAGGACCGGCATCCCGACCGCATCGCTGCATCCCCAGCATCCCAGGCGCCGGTGGGGGCTCCCACCCGTGACCGGGGTGCCCCACGCGTGACAGAGTCCCACGCAGCACCCCAGGCCGGTAGCATCCCCCAGACAAAGCATCCCGGGGAGGTGGCGGGATGCGGGTGACACACGTCCTAGGCCGCTTGGGTGGGGCAGCCTTCGGATGCTGCCATGTTTAACGCAGCGTGGGTGGGGGTGGCACATCCCTCTGTCCCCCCCCCCCCCAGCATCCCCCCACCCCGGGCTAGAAAGGGGTGCCCTTATTTCACCCCAAGAAGAGACCCCCTTGGGGATTCGGAGCGCGAAAACTCCTCGCCGCGAGCTGCTGTTGTTATTTCTCTCCGGGTGAAGGGGTTGGATGCGTCGGGAATGCAAAAACAAAAGTGGTGGGGTGGCTGCCCTGCACGTACGTTTGCAAGGAGGATTTGCTGTGACTGTGTTTTCCAGAGCTTTCTTTGGCAGAGCCCACCGCTGCCGAGGCCGGGGTGGAGGTGGCGGAGAGCAAAGCTGGGGTTTGTTGTGGCAAAAGTGTAATCGCAGCCTTTTTGCTTCTCCCCGTACCCACGTGAATGCCGAGCTGTTTATGCCTTTGAATGATTGATTTTCTTCCCCAGGGAGATTTAGAGGTGACACCCTGCTGTCAAACAGGTAGTAAATTTATGCAGATTTAAAATGAAGGTGGGATTTGACTCCTCTGTCCCACCGGTGACGGTGTGACACGGCAGAGCTGGAGGTCATCCCCTTTCCCGTGTCCCCGGGTGGGAAACGGTTCAAGCAGTGAAATTGTGATTTTTGCTGTAGTTCGGCAGCAGCTTTGGCTCTTGCTGGGGATGCGAGTGATGCTGTGGGCTCAGGTGCATCCAGGTGTGACGGCAGTGGTCGGCTGAGACGTGAGAAAATGGCCAGGGATTTTCAAGGTCTCTGTTTTGCGAGGATGGAGGGTGTGGGGAAAGGGTTTTCCAGAAGTGACAGGGTCCTTTAATCTGTTTTGGCCAGCCGTGATTTTTGACTCAGCTTTTTGTCTGGTCATCTTCCAAGGTCTGGGCTTATCTCAGTGAGCGCAGGACTAAAGCAGAAAGCTGTCCTAGAGCTGAAGAGCTGGTGTGTTGCTCTCTTCTGCTGGTGCAAAGGATAATTAAACTTATTTACTTGCATATTTAAATGCAGATCGCTCACCCTACCGTCCCTCCACGTACCATCCCTCCTGTCTGCTCCAGCAAATTCATACGGCCGCTGTTGCAGCAGGATGGGCTGGGCTGGGTTTCTTCCCCGAGCAAAGGGGTTGGGTCAGCTCAGATGTTGAACCCAAGAGGAATTGGAAGGCTCCAGCCCTCCTTGTGTTGCTCCTCAACTTTCAGGACAGCCTTAGGGCCTCTCTTTGCCCTTGGGTCCTTATCTGCTCTTCCACTTCCATGGTTTTCTTCCTTGCAGCGTATTGCAAGAGAAGCGTTTGCTCTGACGCTCAGCCCTGGAACATAAGCGCCTCTTCATTAATGCATAAGTGATGTTGTGGCTAATTGTTCTCATTTTCCGTTCAAATTAGGCATCTCGTAAGTGTTGTTTATTGTTTGGGTTCTTTTTAAAAGCCAAATTCTCCGAATCCCTATTACTATCAAGAACCTTGCTGCTCACAGGAGTCCCTACTGAGTGGGTTTCAAACAAGGATGGAGGCTCCGCAGCCTATTTGGGCAACCTTTTGGGCCACCCAGCAGCCAAAATTATCTCCTAGTGACCTTTTGCTACAGAGGAGCGAGGATGGCTCGCGTGGGGCTTGTACTCCGTGGCCTCTGCTGGGCTTGGGCATGGATGAAGGCTCCCCAGCAGCAGGGAGCAGGGGGAGATTTCCTTACAGTCCTCTGCCACCGCTGCAAATCAGCGTAATGTGATGCTCCAAGGCTGGGAAACAATTCCTTGATGAAACCAAAGAGCACACTGGTAATGGTTTTTAAACTCCCTCTGTCCCCCTGAGTGTTATTTCCAGGTGAGGCAGCAGATGGGATAGAGTAAGCAACTAGCCCAAGGTCATCGGGAATTCCATGCTAAAGGGAGGAATTCCCTCTTCTAACCTCTTTATACCAAGACAAATTAATATTGCAGAGACCATGTGCCTGCGACCTCCTCCCAGGTCTGCCCAGACCTACAGAGCGGAGATGATGCCTGGCGGTGATGGCCACGGAGGATGGAGGCTACTCCCAGCCCGAGGGATGGATGATTTGTTTGCATTAGCATTTGAGCCCAGAAGCCTTCAGCGAAGCCAGAGCAGCAATGGCAGGGCTGTGCATGTCTGCAAGAGACTGCCTGTGCCCAGAGATCCTACAGAATAACTAGGATTTATTTATATTATTTATATTATTCATCTTTATATTATTCATCTTTATATTATTCATCTTTATTTATATCCATTTATTAAATACTTGTTTATATATAGGATTTATTTATGTGCTTATGCCCAAATAAATCCCCTTGGCAAACCAAGGGGAACAATGGGGGGACATGCTCATTCCTAATGGTCTCCAAAAGTTAAGGGACTCCCAGGGCAACCGTCTGGTTTGAAGCTATCGGTGGCAAGTAGGTTTGAAGGTGATCAAGCCGTGCGCGATGGCATCGGCTTGCCAGTTAGTGCCCTGTGACTATTCCTCTTTGGCGCTGAGGAAACTGAGGCAGGGGTGCTGAGTGACCTACCTGAGCCCCTACACAGCACATCAGGGCTGGGGCTGGGCTCAGGGTGCAGCTCCGGGGCATCGTTCTCCTGATTGCTGGTGTTCTTCTGGGGTCCAAGTGCTGGCCGCCACTGCTGTCACACAGGTTCCAGCACCGAGGTGCTTCGTGCCTCAGTTTCCCTCCACAAAGCTGCCCAAGCAGCGCTGCAGGGGCTTCACCCCCCTCATCCCTGCAGTCCTTCTTCTCGTGGTGGCCTCTGGACCCTGAGGGACCAAGTAAGGACCAGGGCATCCTTCAGTGAGTAGGAATATTTGGTTTATGGGGCTGACGTGACTTCTGGATAGGAGTCAGGACCCAGCCTGGGGGCTTCTCGGCTCCATGGAAAGCTGTCGCTGCTGGATGGAGCCTTTTCTTGCTCAATGATCTGCTGTCCCATAGGAGGATCTGGTGGCATCACTGAGGGTTTTATCTGTCTTGGACCCAGAGGTGGCCCCAGTGACCCCAGTACTCGAGTGCTTGGGAGGGGATTTTGCCCCCTGAACTCCTGGAAGGGATGGGCAGAGCTCTTCTCCCTGCTGTACCGAAGGATGGAGGGGACAGGGGTTGTTGACCCTGGGGGTGTGGGAACAGAGAGAGTAAGTGTTAAAACATGCGGACAGTGCTGTTTGCTGGTGGAAGTGGAGCAATTGGAAGCACGTTTGGCAAAAACACAAGAAGGAATGAATGTTTTCCATTTTTGTTTGAAAATGATGGAAAAATGTTAGAATTGGGTGTTTCCTGGGTGGTTTTTTTCCTTCTTCTTTGTCTTGCATTCTTCTCCTTTTGTTACCTTTATTTCCTGAAGAAAAAAGATATAAAGGGGAAAGGGGAAATTTCACCCCCTTTGCAGAGTGTCAAAATGAGCAGTAAGGTGATGAATTTTCCCCAGAGAAGTAATATTGCAAAACCTAGGTTTCAAGTTCTTCACCAAAGAGCGATCTCTTTTTTTACCAAAGCAATTATTTTTTTCCCCACCAATTTCCTTTCCTATCAGAGGAAACAAACAAAGAAAGGCTTCAATGGAAAATTTTGGACTGCCTCTAGTATTAATGAATTGCCTGTTGCTAATGTTCTGTCATTCATCTCAAGCCCTGGAGGTGCTAAAGATGTGGAGCAAATGAAAATCTGTAGTAGCTATAGAGATGAATGAGTCAGTGCTGGAGACTTGCTGTGTATTTTTCTGAGATAAAGAGATAATTTAGGGAGGGGTGTCCACACAGGAGGGCTGGAGCAAGCTACACGAGGGCAGGGAATTCATATTCCATCATTATAGTTGTCGAAATGTAGGGCTGGAAGGACTTCCCAAGATCATCTGGTTCACATCCCATTTCTGGGGAAGGGGAGTGATATATCTAGACCACAGCAGGTTGATTTTAACTAACCTGTCCTTGAAAATCTCCAGTGGAGGACACGTCCCACCTCGGTGAGACACTCTAACACCGCTCGTGCTGTCAGGTGTGCCAAACTTGGTGGGAAATTTTCCATTGCCTTCTGAAATTTCTCATCAGATCCATAGGCTGGATCTGTATTAGTAAATTAAACAGTTTCAGGACACGTTCCGGGGCACGGGGACATGATCATCTACACTCTTCAGTTGTTGAAAGAGTCCCCAGCCCACTTCCCAGGCTGGGTTCGGCCATGGGTATGAGCCAAGAATGGATCCCAACAAGCAGCTTGGGTGTAAACACCTTGTTTTGGGGGTTAAAGGGGTTTAAGAGAGTGAGTGTGGGCTGTCGCAGGCTCCAGTGCCAGAGAACAATCCTGGGCAGATTTTGTCTCCCACTGTCGTTTCAGCTACAAACTCCCAATTTGGATGAGTGTGTTATTAGAATTAACCCATGTAGGCAAGTGAGTCCAGTTTTGCTCTCAGCTGGAAGGGAAGGAGCGGGATGTTTTCCTCCATCCAGAAAAGGTTGTTCAAAGAGATGTTTGGTAGCTTTGGCTAGGGCTGAGCTCTGGCTCACCAGTTGCTTGGTACGTGCCTTTAGCAGCAGGAGGAGACACGATGTCTGCTGATACCACAAGGACCGGTCATATGAGTATGTAATAACCACGCATGGAGGAAGCCCTCATTTTTACTAAGACACGAAGAGGATGGAGGTGGGTGATGCAGGCAGCTATCCTGCCACACTCTGCGTCTTGATCGCCTCTGGATATAGTCCACCAGCTGAGAAAGGCTGGTGGTATCTTCAACGTGGAGATACTTGGTAGTATCTCCAAGCTGGAGTATTTGCCAACGTATTCCCTTCAATCACATTAAGGTGAACAATATCCAGCCTCAAAAGCCAACTGGGAGCTGCTCAGCAGTGTAGGCAATATTGAATTTTGCGGCTTTGACTTGTGTGCAAGGTAGAGCTAGGCTGTGCGTGCTGTAGGACGGGGTTGAGCAGGAGGAAGAGATGGAGGTGGCATTCAGGTGATGGAGTCAATGTACTTGAGCAATTTTTTCTCTGCTCCTGCTCAGCTGTGTCACCTCAGCAGAGAGCTTTAGGCACATGAGACTGGATGGGACCATCTGAACCAGTAAGTCCAATTACTTAGTTTGTTATTTAGTCTTTACAAGTAAGACCCAAAGTTCTGTCTCAGAAATAGGGAATTTTTAGTTGCACGATGCCAGCTGGAAGGGTATGCCAAGAACTCAGTCTCTGATGGTTTGCAGCCATCATCTCATTTCCAGTCTGAGACAAGATACAGGTTATAATTTGCTGTTTTGTTGGCACTGGATTACTTAGTGCTTGTCTCCTATCTGGAGGTTGCTGCTCAGTGTCTCCAAGCACAGTATCCGTATTGTTTGGGTCTGTAGCTAGCAGTCAAAGATTTTTAGTATCCTTTTTACTCCCTGTATCAACCATTTCTCCAGCTCTTCCTAGATGAAATCACTGTTTAAGAAACATAGATGCAGACTGTTGCCCTTTGGAGATGAGGTCCCCATTTCTACCAAGACTCACATGTCATGTTTGTGGGCATCACGGATGCGTTATGAATCCCTCACTTACCCTTTGGTGACCAGGACCTCCGTGTCGTTCTCCTTCTTAGGCAGTTAGAGCCTTGGAGCTCCCATCCCATACTAAAAAATCCTGGTGGTTAGTACCGAGCCTAGAATTTAGTACTGATCATTTTCATCCCATTTTGAACAGGGCAGTCAAGGTCAATCCCTTTCTTCCTCTCTGATATCCTGATCCTCCTCCGTATTGGTGCTGCCTATGATGTTGTGTCATTAGGAGGTCTCATCAGCGTTGCCCTACTTTTTTCTGCCAAAGTCAACCTTAAAAATGTTAAACACTGCTAACCTCCTTCCAGGCTGCAGCTCAGCCTTCCAACGCTCATCATCGTCATTTCCCTTACCCAGTTGCCCGTTCTGCTGATGTTCGCGTTCACTGGCTTAATCATTTCCCACATGGCCCCATATCAAATGCTTTACTGAAACCAGCTAGATTTTCACATTTCTTTTCTCTGCTAAGTCAGTTATCTTATCAAAGGACATGTCAAACATCTCTCCTTCTCCCTTTCCAGTCACTGCCGTGTCTGTGTAGGCCACCAGCTTCTCCTGGATGCTGGAGCAGATGCTGTAGAGCAGACCCCACTTCCACTTGGCAGCTTCAAGCTACCACAGTAGCTGTAACACAAACAATAAATAAAGAGAAGAGGAGAAGGATCAGCTAATTTAGACAGCAGGACTTTTCCCTGTCTGTCCTTTGCCAAATAAATCACAAACAGCCATTGTAAATTTGTCTTCTCTCCCATTTAGAGCACGACCTTTGCTTTTCCTGTCTCCTACCGGCTGAACAAGCCTTCACTTTCTAAGTACTTCTGCACTCTATCCTACATCAATCTTGCTTTTCTTTGCTCTTAGCTGAATGTATTCATAGCACTAATGCTGATACCTTCAAATAAACCTTGCCGCACCGAGGCAAGAGCATGGATGCTCTCCTGCTAGCATGACCATCGGCACCAGCCAGGAGGGGAAAGGCAGTTTTAGGAAAGTTTTATAGGATGGAAATTTTATTTCTCTCGATTTATAACTCAACGTTATGGATATCCTTCCAAGGTCCTTTATTTTTTTTTATATATATATGTGTGTATATATATATACACATACGCACACACACAAACCAAGCTGTTCATCAAGTTACTGCTTTAACCTCCAACTCATCTTTCCTCTTCAAGTCCAACATTGCGGGTGTTATATAGCGAACACATTTTGCTTTCTATTAATAACTCCTTTTGCTCAAACGGTGCCTTCACCTGAAGGGACCCCGCAGCACTTCGCAAACACGGTGTGCATACGGAGAGACTCCTGCTGCTTTGGGGACCTGGCTGCAAGCCGTGCTGTTGAGACTACAAACTGGGGTGTTTTGGTGCTGGGAAGGTGGGGAGGCTGCTTTTTTTCCCCTGTTTTTAAAATTTTTAAATTTTTTAATGTTTTCTTATTTTTTTTTTTTTATTTTGTTTTGTTTTGTTTTGGTGGAGCTGTAATTCGGTTTTGCAAAGGAGGACGCATTTGAGGCATGTTCTCAGGTTGATGCATAGAGTGGGTGATCTGAAATAACGGACTGGTCATTCCAGGAAAGAAGGGGGCTGGCTCCAGCAGTAAAAATCACGGCGGCCCCCGTGACACAAGCAGAATTACTTGTAGGTGAGGATACGGCCCTTGGGCAGCTGCCCCTGTCTGTGAGGATGCCGGCTGCACAAAAAGGCACCTGGAAAAGGGGAACGTAACCCGGGGTCCTAGGGGAGCAGCCCGTTTCAGAAAGCACTTTGCACCGCTCTGCAGTGGAGCAGGGAAGCAAATATTCCTGCTTCACAGCCCACCCGGGATACGCGGCTGGGGATGGTGCTGCGTGGTGCAAAACAAGGAGGGGATGTGCAGCGTGGAATTGGCTGGAATTGGGGTACAGCCCGGGGACCCCAGCGTCCCCCTCCGTCTCCATCTGCAGGGACTCACCAGGGTCTCTCTTCCAGGCTGCAATTCAGGAGCACAAAATAATATCCCCGGCGGGGGGGTTTATTTATCATTTTATAATCGTGAAAGCATCTCCCGGCTTGTCCTTGCTGCCAGCAGATTTGTAAAACCTTGCTGTTTGGCTGGTGCGTGGTTGCTTAACACCAGGCTTTACATTCACCTGGTTTTAACTCTAAAAATACCAGCACAGAGCTGTAAAGGAACCATTTCAGCATCAGTTACTCCATCTCCGCTGTACGGGCAAGGAAATCCAGGCTGTTGTGAGCTGCGGGCTGGCTCCTGGCAGCCCCGCATCCATCCATCGGACTCCCACTGACTGCAGTCGGTTTTCTCCTGCATGGCAACATCCTCCCCATGTCAATTAGCTCTTGCACGGTGTTTATCCGCCCAGCCTTGCAGGTGCTCTCTTGGAAAGCGGCCAGAGATTTCTCGCTGAAACACTTCGCAAGGTCGCTGGTGCCCTGCTCGTGTTGTTTGGCTGTTGCTTTGCTTTTTTTGTTCTTTAAAAGGGTTGAAGGTATGTGGGGTTGTGCAGGTGCTTCGCTGCTTATCTAGCTCAGAAAGGGTAAAAAAAAAATGAAGGTGGTGTTTAAAGAAAACAGTGGCCTTCTGGAGCGGAGCTATATATTAATTGCAAATGGCAGGGTTGTTCTGCTGTAGGAATTAACAGGGCTATTCCCAAGAGTGCTGGCAGTGGCACTGGGGTCTTAACCCAAAGCCAATATCGGGTCTCCTTTCTGTCCCCAAAGCCCCGCAGGACCAGCATGTCCTCTTGCAGGATCCCAGCTTTTCTGTAGGATTAAAAGCTCGTGCCATGGTGTTGATACCTCGGATTGCCTTCTCCAGGCTCATCCCAATCTTGCTCCCCTTGCACAAGGTACGAACACTATGCTCCTTGTGGGAACCCTGTGTGTAAGGGCTAGCTGTCAATTAAATGATGATTATGTGAAATTAATTATTAGGTGAATTAGTGTTTTCCCCACTTTGTCCTTTTCCTCCTGATTCCTTCCCATTAAATGAGCTACAGAAGGTGTCGCGGCCACACAGGCGGAGGGGAAAATGGGCAGAGAGTTCATCTCCCAAAGAAGGGGATCCAATCTGTTTCTTCCAGAGCAAAGATGAGCAGACATCTTAGAAAGCACACATTTATGGGGAGCTGGACAGTTTGTGTTTTCCAGAAATCCAGTTAGACCAGCTGAAAACTCAGCTTTAGGAAGGTCGGAGCTGGCCAAGCTGGTGGGTTGCAAAAAAGAAACCTCAGGTTTGTGTCTTGGTGCTGGGTGAATGGCAAGAGGAGAGGTTCTCCAGACGTAGGAGGAGGAAATTCTTCAAGATCAGCCCTGATTGCCGAGCTTCAGGCTTCCTCCCACATTTCACTTTGCCTTTCACCTTGAAGGAGGCTGTGCATCTGCTCTCGGGCAGGCAGCTTCGCCTAAAAGAAATCAGTGCATCGTGCTCTGGTGGGCTGGAAACACAGGCAGGGACGTGAACCCTGACTGGTCCCATTCCCAGATTTGGGCAGCAGTGGGGCTGATGGTTGGTTTATTGGCTCAGACCGTCAAGGAGAAGCTTCAGGTGCCCTCAGGGTGCCATTTCACTGGGAAGGGGGGGTCCCTTTCCCTTCTCACATCCACTTTGACTGTGGAGCTCCATCAACCTGAGCCCCAGCAGGAGGTTGAAAGGATGCTCGGCGTCTTGCAGACCCTTTTGCAGCCCGAGCCACGCTTTACTACCAGTGCAGCAGAGCAACTCTCTTATCGGTGAAGTTCCTAAAACTAAGGGAGGAATTAGCTGCAAAGGTCTGATTTTTCCGCTTTGCTGGATTTGTGGAGGCCAGCATGATCAGGGCTTTGACCGTGCTTTGTGCTCTCATTATTTGGATATAAAATAGATGTGCAGAAGGTGTGAGATGGGGGAGGAAGGGGAAGATCAGAGGTTGCAAGTGCAAGATTCTACGAAGGTATGGCAGGCCCTGGGTTGGGTTTGCATGGGGCTGACGTGCCGTGGCTGGGTGACAGCCTCCCGCCAGGTACCCCGAGCATCAAGGGGACGAACGCGCCGGTCTCAGCCGAGCGGCAGAGCTTGTCACCGTGTCGGCCAGTAGCTATGGCAACTTGCACAGAGGATTCCCGGAGAGGGATGTGTTGGCAAGCAGCCTGACGGAGGGAGGACGCAAGGAAAACCACGTGTTCCCTCCGGGGAGCTGGGACGGGTTTCGGCAGCATCATCGTGCAGAAAGCCGGGGAGATGCTGTCGTTGAAAGTTGCGGTGCTTTTTCCTCCATCGGTGGGGTAAAAAACCTCTGGCAGCGCTGCGGCATTGCAGCGGCGTTGGAGCAAATCTCAGCTACGGATCCGTTTCTGCATGAGCATCCCAGTTTCAACTAGCAATACCACTCACTTAGCTCCTGCATCACATGGATCCGGCGTTGCAGGGTCGGAGAAGGGCTAAGGGCTGCTCAAGCTCACGGCACAGTGGAGAGAAGGAGCTCTTTCATCCCTTCTGTACAGAACGCAACCTGCCTTAAATATCCCACAGGCAATTTAAATTTACAGCACCACTTTCCTCCTGTAGCTGTAACTGATACCTTAATTGCAGGTCAGGGATTTTTAAAGTCAGAAAGGGGCGTTAGGACTATCCTGTCTGCGAGCCTGTACAGCGCTGTATTTCATCCATGTTATCTTGTGCTGAGTCCTTCACCTGTGTTTGGCTAAATCATTTTTCATGCTGGAATTGGAATTCAAAGAGATCTTGACATATTGGAGAAACAGCCTGAAATAAATAAGCAGTGGTTCAGGAGAGGTGAGGGCAGGGCATGACGTAGAGGTAGGAATCATCAGCGGTACCGGTGCAGACAGAACAGCTGGTGCAGGAGCAGTGCTGCAGTGAATCACAAATCACATCAGTAATGTTATTTCATTAAAAAAACCCAAAAAACCAAAAACACTCAAAAAAGAAAAAAAATACTTTGGGGCAAGTAATGTACTAAGATGTATATAGAGGAATTTGACATGTAGGATGTGACATCCTTCCACAGTAGTAAAGCCTCAGGTAGACTCTTTTATTCAGGTTTTGACATTGTACTTCAGCGTAGCTGTGGACCAGGGAGAGTCCTGAGGACACCCGTTAGAGGGGTCAGGAGTGCAGAAGACATGGTCGTTGCAGAAAGCTGCAAAGTATTAAATGGTTTTGGATAGAGAACAGAGTGCCACAGAGAAATGGATAATTGTCTTTGCACATATAGAATCACAGAATGGTTTGGGTTGGAAGGGACCTTAAAGATCACCTAGTTCCAACCCCCCTGCCATGGGCAGGGACGCCTTCCACTCGATCAGATATGAAACACAACGGTCCATTGGGATGCTCGAACCTGCTATAGTCACAGTCAAGAGGAGCAAGACTTGGATGCTGAAAGTTAAAAATGTAGTAAGTGCTTTGCTGGAGCAAGTCCGAGGGATATTGTGCATCGCTGGAGATGCCAGCAGGATATCTCCACAGTCCCTCTCTTTGAAACTAGGAAAAAAATAAGTCATTACCATTCATTCCCTGCATTGATTTTCTGTCTGCAGTGACCTTGGTGCTGCTTGCTATTCTTTATGCTCCCCAGGGCACAGGTTGGATCAAGCTATTACAGTTTTAATAAAAGATGCCTGGGTGTATGCGTGATGACATTTGATTCATATTACCTTGATGGCCTCTGCTGATCCTCAATCACTACCCCACTACCCTCTCTCCCCCCTGCCAAGCTCCCGCTCCTTTATCCTATGTTGGGATCCGACTGTTGGAGTCTTATCCCGTATCGGGCCTTATGTATCTTTGTGACGAGGACCAAATCACCCATTAGTGGGCTCGAAGCCGGCTAACATGCGTGCATAGCTGGTGATTTGAAGTCAAAAGCATCATCGCTCGACGGCAGAGGTTAATACGGGACCGCTGACCCTGCCCTGCCTGCCTGAAAACCACCGCGTGGGGAGAGCTTGCACGGACACGAGAGCAGGCTCCGTGTGAATATCACAGAGATTGATGGAAAAAGCCCTGTCGTTTCGGGCAGGGTCAGCATTTGATCCAACAGAGCAGAGGGAGCATCGAGTGCAGCCAAGAATCGCCCCTCTGAACTGCTTTAGCTTTGCTCTCAGCAGAGAAAACCCAACGTGACAGCTTCAAGGCAATCGTTTTCCCCGCCCTCCTTCGCGTTGATTTTTCTCGTGGCTGGAATGTTAGTTATTTTTTGTAATGCAATATTTAATTATTACTTAATATAAACATTTCATGAACTGTTACAAGGGGTGAATTATTTATGGGAGGGGAAGGAGTGCTTTTTCTGAGCCTTTCTGCTCTGCCAGTTGCAATAAATATCAATCTAGGAGTGTGTTTAAAACATGCATGCCCTGCCTGGGAGACAAGAACACTGCCGCCTTCTCTTGTCTCGTCTCTCAATTAAGTACCTGCTTAATACATTTGTCCGTAGCATGTTTTATTTCTCGATTAAGCTTGGAGCAGCTCCAAAAGAAGAAGTATTTGCAGGTCATCTCATTTCCAAATGCATATTATTTACCCAGTGGATACAAATGGCTCAGAGAGGCTGTAAACATTTGCTGCGCACACAGAAGTGCTTGGTAATAACAAATCCTCCTTCCAGTTCTTTGCAGAAAAGTTATAAAACTGACGTTTTTAATTTTTAGCCCCCAAATTTACTTCCTGGGAGCTTTTTTTTTTTTTTTTTTTAGTGCTTTAGGGAAGGGATTGCAGTGCACATGCTTGCGCACTGGCAGCTGGGTTTGGGTTTTGGCAGGTAGGTCTGTGATTGTAGATGCTTGCAGAGAGCATGCAGTGCAGGGATATTTTTATTCAGTCCTACACTAACAATATCCTTCTTGGGAGATGGGTTTCCATGATCCAGACATATTTTTAGGGCTATTTACAGCCACATTATGATGGCATCATCTGCCAGACCGGGTGTCTCTGCACACATGAGCATCGATGCAGCACTGTGTCAAAGCAAGTGGCCCATTTGCAACCTCCTCCAGGTGCTCCAGGCTGGGTCTGGAGGTGCCGAAAGCCCCCAGGACGTCAGACCCTTGGGTGGTAACATCCCATCGGCTTCCAAAACCACGTCGATGCAAGATGCTCCCGAAAATGGGAATGGTCGCCGAGTCTCTCAGGTGTTTCTGGGGTTTTGTCCCAGCCTGTGCAGCTCTTTGGGCTTCGTTTTTCTGCACACAGCATTTCTAAATCCCCTTTGCTGGCACAGGCAGCCGTGCACATACCCTGGGATTTTCTTTCATCTCTTCTTGGTTTTAGCTCCCCAGCGCATGTTACACGCAGGCTCCTTGCGTCTGGAAACAGAAAACCGCATCTCTACTCCACTTTCTCCTCCAAAGGGAGTAGATCCTACACTTTGCATGCTGCTTATTGCTGCGGGCCCTGCCTTTAGGTTCCAGTCACTCTGATTTTGGGGATCCTTTCACCTTCACACCTCTCCTTTGGAGCAGAGCTGGTGCCTTGGTAGCCTTGGTAGCCCAGGGCCATCATCACACAGGTGTGAATGGTGTGTTTCGCCGATCACGTCAGTGCGCTCGAAGTGATGCTTTTGATCAAGCACAGTGAGGGGCCTCTGAACACGAGCGCCTTTGAAGTAAAGACACAACCCATTTTGTCTGTGCTTCGCTTTCAGGGCTTCCCACTCCTGGCAAGCACTGGAGAAGCCCTTGAAAAAAAACAATTAATTATAAAATAACCTTTTTCCAGAACCTACTTTCTCACCATTTCCCATATAAAGCTTTCCGACAGTCCTCCTTATCCTCTTCTATTTCATGATGGCTTTCGTGTGGATAGCGTGGTACCAGCAGTGACCAGTAATTGCTTCGTTCACTCACATCAGTCCTTGTTTTACCTAATTAGGAGGAGATTTCACAATACAGCCATCTGCTCCAGTGCCTTGTGCTGTCTCTTTCCCAGACTCCCCCGAGACAGCTTTGATGGTCCCAGTATTTACCGATTTGGTATCATGGGACTAATCCAGTTGTTGGGGAGCTGGAGTCAACGAGTCCTCCCCATTACCTCGTTATTGATGCACAAGTGATGTGGATGGTTTCCCAAGCTTGCAGAGGTGGGGTGGGGGAATGGAGGCATTTTCTACACTGATTTTCTCATTTCCTACAATTCTTCTACTTTTGTGCCTCCTGCAGGCAGGGATAGCTTCTAAAGAAAGATGGGTTAACTGGAGGTGGCATGGTCTTGAGTATTACACTGTTAAAAGCGATACACTTCAGTGGACCTAATTCTGCTCCCCGTTACACCCATGCAGCCCCGGCGACTTGTGGTGGTGTGTCTTATGGTTTCCTAAAAAGATGCATGGGCATATTAAGCTTTTTCCTCTTTCCAAAGAAGCCTTCCTACCTCCCAGTTCTCCCACGCTGTCCCCCAAAACTGTCTGCCCATCTGCTCAGCCCAGTTTAGTCCTTCCGTGGTGCTTTTAAAGCAACCTTCCCCGCAGCACCCAGGGCAATTTCAGTGTAATTTCCCCGTGTTTCCTCCCCAGTAATTCTACATATGTCACGCAAACTCTGGAGCAGGAGCTCTGCACCTTATGGTCCACAGCACAAATCAAATTTTCATCTAGATTTTGCAGCCCTTGAAATAAAACAGTATTAAGGGTAAAGATGGGGGGGGGGGGGAAATCCGACTCAGCCTTTCATTGCTTTCCCTCAGCCCAGTAATCCTTAAGATCCTTGCTCAAGCCTCATCTCTTTTCTTTCATCTACTTAGTTCACACCCAGGTCAGTATGGTTCTTCCAGTTAAAAAGAATTACAACCTCTTAATTTCAACTAAAGAAACACTGAATGGGTGCATTGCACAGAAAGGCATAAAATGAAAAGCAGAATTCTGCCCTCTGTCAAAGCCAGCAACTGGCTTGTCACTTTTGAATGCTAAAAAAATACTTTAGATTCCATATATATATATAAAATCTTTTAAAGAAATAGCACGAGCTCAAATACACACACAGAGATGGGCATGGCAGAGGCAGGTGATCGACCAAATGTAGGTTAATCCACGTTCTGTATGGCATTATTCGAGGCTGTGTGGTTGTCACACTGCCTATGTGGCATGTAGCATGTCTCCCTATGCCTGACTTCACCTGCTTTGTGTTACACGCTTGGGACACAGTGGAAATGCAGCTCATCAAGCTGCAGAACCGTTTGCTGTGAAATATTCATCGTGTTGGGTCTGGTACCCCAGCTGATGGATTCAAGGGATTTCCGCCAGAGTAGTTCTTGCAAAAAATAACTGTACCCATCAATGGGAAATGACAAACCTGAGTGAAGCAGGGATGCAGCTCGCAGACATGCCTTGCGGATGGATGATGTATAAAGTGTCGTGGATTTGAATTCGCTTTCCTTTTCTGAGAATAAGATATTATGGATCCAAAGCATGTATATATATAAGACGTTAGGATTATATGTTATTTTCTATATTTTACTTTGTAGACTAAAATAGGATAAAATTGCGTGTCTTTGGAGCCTAAGCATATGTGTGTGCTTTGCTTTCACAGGCGGTATTTTAGCTTGGAGGCTCTGAGCTGTTCAAGTGTGAGATCACTTGGGAGATAACCTGGTTGTTACAACACCCAGGTTGCAGTAGTCTAACAGAAAATAAGAGGCCATCCTTGTTGCTTGGCCTCTAAGCTGAGCTGTAGGCTTCTCTATCCTGTCTAGGAGACACATCCATCGGTGTGAGCAGCGGCTGAGGCTGTGACCTTGCCTCACTATCTCCATCAGCTCTGCAGGATCGTTGAAGGTGGAGGGGGGATGCTGCCAGGAGACGGCAGGGTTAGACCATGTATTTACCTGCCGTGGGCAGTATGTACAGAAGAAATATGTGGTATTCACGATTTTCTTTGCATTGGATGTTCAGCAGCATGTTACTGCTCCAGCCCAGTGCAAGAAAAAAACGGAATACCACATATTCTGGGCACTACATTTGCCATGGGGCTTGGCTTACTGCTCTTTTACTTAGTGGTCATGGTGCTTGTTCCTCAATGCCTCCCCCATGAATGTTCATGGGGATCCTGATCCATGATGTCCCTTTTCCTAGCATTTGCCTTGTTGCCATCTTGGACGTGTAAACCTTTTAAAATCAGGTGACTAAGTCTTCTATTAAAGCCCACACCAGAATTGCTTTCATATATTAACCGAAACTCAGACTGTGACTAGCTAGCGTCTTCATTTTTCATGTGTACGATTAAGTTTTAGGACACCTGGTGCCCAATCAGCATATGAAGGATATTCAGATACAGTCATATAGTAGCTACTACAGTGAGGAGCAAATAATAGTCATCAATGCAGTGGCAAAACAATAGCTGCTATTTAAGTTTCACCATCTTCCTCCTTTACTCCTTTTACTGCTGAATCTATTTCTACTCCCGTGCCAGGGTGAGCAATTACACTGTCATGGAGACTAGAAATGAAATCAAAAGCAGCACTGGTTTTGAGCTGCGTTAGAAACAGAGAAAGAAGGGAAGTAATGATTCCCTGAAGGGAGCAGAAAAATACAGCTAGTCGAATAACATTGCTGTGACAGAAGAGCTATTTCATGTCAAACAGCTATGTCCCGACCTTCCTTCAGAGAGACCCATCCTTCTGCATCCGTGATTTGGATGATAATTGAACAAATTCGGACAAAATCTAACCTGTCGTCCGCAGCACCACCCATCTCCATCTTTTGCCTCAAGGGCAGACCTTGCGGTTCCTATGCAGCTGAACTGCAGTATCACTAAAGCATCCTCAGGTTGGAGAAGGGCCAGGATCTGGGGAACAGGAGCTGGCAACGAGCTCGAGCGGCTTCACACCAGAGCTTCCAGGAAAGTCAAGGCGGGAGGGTTTCCCCAGCAGTCCCTGCCCAGCGCTACGAGGGTAGAATGGTCTTCGTGAAAACCCCCAGCAGTGTGAATGGAGCAATTTGGACCAGAGCTGTTGCCAGCGGTGCTGGTCAGTGAGATGCACTGTCCTTCTTCTCCTTGGGCAGCAGCTCTTCAGTTCTGTAACTGTCGTTGCTGAAAGGTGATGCCTTTGGATTCCCTCCCCATCCCGCTGCTGGATCTCTGGGGTGGTCTGATCATCCTATGAGTTTGTGAAAGGCGGTTGCTTCATTTGACCTAAAAAGGTTCGTTTTCCCCAGCCTTAGTTAGCACATTTTGCTGCACCAGATTCCCCCCTTACAAGTCACATCATGGATTCACATATAGCTTTTGGAGTGTGGTCCACCAGGTTCTGATTCAGGAAGTCATTTCTGCCCATATTTACATGTCAGGAGCAGCAAAGAGCCACTGTGCATGTGCTCAAGTGTTCTGCTGAACTGAAATAATGCATTTTTAATTCATCTCTTGTTTGTGTCTTCAGACACTTGAAACAAGGTGCTGAAAAGATGTCCCCACCAAGAATCCCACTGGAGCTAAAGGCTCCCGAGGCCACCAGCCGAGCACAGCTCCAGGGTGCTGTTTTGCATGGGGATGGGGATGGGCAGAGGCAGGCAGACTGTAGCTGGAGGCAGACCCAGCGTGCAGCATCGCTGCAGGCAGCTGCCGGTTTCTCCGTATCCCATTGAATATTTGAATAAGTTCGTTGCACTGAGCATGAATTGCACTGAAAAATCTTTGCACTTGAAGAAGAGCAGAATTTACAACGCTGTGTTGTCTTTGCAAGTTCTTCCACTTTTCCTAATACAAAGGTTTCTTCTCAAGGGTTTTTCCCTCTGGGACCTTAATGGGTGAGCCTAGTTAATTCATGTCTCCATACCTTGATGTAGCCACGCAGTTGTGCATGTCGTCTTGCAAGGGAGTCAGGTACGTGATGCTCTTTGGCACTTGGGCTCTCCTCCCCCTGTTCAGGTTTCTGCAGCCCATCCAGATCTGCCTGTGGCAATACTTCTCCCAATCCGAATCTTGCTACAGCACCCTGTCGATAAAGATGCTTTTGTGTCAAAGCATCTGTGCCACGAGCTGCTTGCTTTGTTTAACCTTGTGGCAAATTTTAGTCATCTGCCCATTTGGAGGACAAGGGGGATGAGGCACTGCTCTTGCTCCAACCAACTGGAGAATAGACCTGCAGGCCATGAAATGGGATGTTAGCAGAGCTTCGACCTGGCCCTGACCCATTTTCCAGGGCTGGACATGGCCTTTACAGATGGGTTGTTTCTGCAAGCACGCTCAGAAACGTCAGGCTGTGATCACTCACCCTGGGAGCTTCCCTAACAGGCTGCATCGACTGGCTTCATTGGTGACACCAACATTGAATTCACCAACTTTACAGCCTTGAGCATGTACGAAGAAAGCACAGCGCCTTCTGTGTGGAACGGCCAGCGTGTGTCCCTTCATCAGCAGGACACATAAGCTTATAACATCAAGGGAAAATCAGAGAGGTATAAACTGGCAAACCTCCATGGGGTTGTGCTTCACACTGGGAGGGTTCCTGAGGTGTCACTGCTGTTGGGTTTAACCTGTCTTCAGATCTCCAGGTGGACCTTACCCTGGTTTCTGGCATTTCTGCAGTGGGATCTCCCAGTGTTATCTTCCCGAGAGTCCACACTTTTCCCTGTGGTGGGTATTCAGCCACCAGGAGGTAGGGGGGACCTTGGGCTGCCGGGCTGTAGCAGATGCTGATGGATGCCCGTTATCTGGCCCGGACTGTGCTTTCCCCAGGGTTGGTGGAGCACAAGAGTGGAGCTAAGGTGAAGGTAGCAGTGGAAGGAAAGGAGATGATCCTGGGCGTGCTGGTGTTTACCCTGAGGTCCACAAAGTGGACTTTGTGTGTCCAAGGTGCCCAGACGTGCCACCTAGTCTGACCGTGGGGATTTATCTCACTTTTTCCTGTCATACATGGACCTCTTCAAGCTGCTCAGTATCCCAGTGGCTGGCTGTTCCTCACGGATGGTCCTCAACTCGCCTTTTTCGCTGTGCTGAGACAGGAGCAGTGGCAGGGCTGTTACTCTTGGGGTTACTTTCCCACAACTACGTTGCTCTCTCAGCTCCTTGGCCCTCTGCAGTGTTCACCATCATCTTCAGTCAGGTATTTGTGACGTTTGAGACATGACAGCATGTGCAATAATTCTGCTTCCTTGGAAGGCCGTGCTCCATGGCCCTCAGGCAGTGCAATATCCATGATTTGTGGGCTGCTGACTCAAGCAACTTTTATTAATAGATCGCAGCATGGTTCTGCTCTGCCAGATGACTTGACTTCATCCTCTTCGGTACATTAATCATATCTTGCTCATAGCCTGCTTCAGCCAGTGCTAAAGTCGCCTCGTTGAAGGCTCAGCACTTTCCTCCTCTTCTATGCCAGTGCTGTAGTTGATGGGCCCTAACCAGGGATGTCCACAGATACTGGTCGCTCCCCACCCTGCTCACACTTACACCATTGTGCATTGTCCAAGTTTCAAATTCATGCATTCATATATCACATTGTTTTAGTCTTTGTACGCAATTAAATATTGGCTCATCCAAACTGACTTGCTCTCTGTACGTATGTATGTGTGTGTGTGTGTGCATGTCTTAGAGGTTGATTATTAATGTTTGGGAAAAAATAATCTCAGGCACCAGGAGCTTCATTATACCATTCACAGTCTCAGTGCAGCTTTACAGTAAATTATTGTGTACAAGATAATAGCACGAGCATTAGAGGATAAAGCTGTCATTAAGCATCCACGTAGGAGTTGGAGACAGGGCACTTGATGCAGCAGACAATGAGGGGGTAGTTCTTGCACTTGCGATGGCAAATTTTGTATGTGGACAAGAGCATTGCAATAGGAGTTGGTTGGAATTGACCTTTTAACTGAAGGGGACTGGGGTGGGAGATGGGATGAAATGGTCGAAGCCACTGTCTTGGGGTGCAGGGGACACACTGTTTTGCAGTAACATGTCAGGCTGTCAGAAGCAGCAAGGAATCATCCAGGTGCAGGAGTTTAGACTTATTTTTCTGGGAGGCAAGAACACATTGTGCCGTTTAGTATTGCACGAGGGACCTCAGCATGGGGCAGTGTTCCTTTATTGCTGAAAATGTCTTAGGGGTCATGCTTTGGCTCTTGCAGAACAGTAACCATTGATCAGGCTTATCTTTAAAATTAATTGCGTTTGCAGGAGGATACACAGCCTGTTTATACTGAGCCCAAATGGAATTTTTCTGTTCACATTAGAAAAGAGAACAGCTTTATGATCAAAACATGTGCATGCTCCTCACATGAGCAAGCCTTTGTGAGCAGAATTTGCTCGCAGTCCAGCTAGTCCAATATCTTCTGGCTGATCCCAGCCAGGACCAGACGACCGGAGGGAGATGAGAGGAGATTCCTACAGTGTGGAATAGCTCCTGCTTTGGCCTATAGTTTGTAGAGGACAGCTAAATGCTGAAGAGCAGTGGTAATGATTATCTCGAGGATGTGTTGCTGAAATTTCCTTTGATACCTCTGAATATTCTCAATACCCATCTAAACAGCCATGACAATTAAATCTCGTTAAACCCTGGACCTCCATGACCTCCTTTGGCATTGAGTTCCAGAGTTTGACCAGGCGTTATCATTGATTTGGGTTTCCCACTGTTTCATTTCACTGAACATCTCTTTTCCTGCATTAAGAGGGAAAAGGGAGCTGGAGAATATTTGGGAGCAAATGATGCTTTATTCCAGAAAGGCGAAATAGTTTGAAAATCCCAGACAAATTTGCTACTTAGTTTGGCCAATATATATATTTTTTCATTGCTGTTTTGTTTAGAGGAATATTAAGGAGAAATGTGATGTTCTGAAATATTCCTTGTGAAGCACGTTTTGATGTTTTGCTTCATAAGGGGATTCATAGTCCTTTCATGTTGTCCTGAGTAGAATAAGTAAAAAATGGGATGGAAAAGAATTAAAGAAACTGAAAAAGAAAGTTAAACATTAATTTCAGAATGAATGAAACATTTCAGGCCAAACATTTCATAAAGGATTGGTTTTTTTCCAGTGAAAAATCTGAATATTTTTCATTTTTGGTTGAGCCATAGTTTTTTAAATTAAGCTAGAAATAGCCCTTCTGTGCAGCACTCCACCATGAAGTTCCTGGTCTCCTTTTTCTGCGCCATTCATTATTTCATATGTGCACGTCACGATGAGGGAGTTGGGTGGCTCAGTGCCGGTAAAACTGCTGTCAGCAGAATCCAGCTGATTCTGAACAAACGTAACCGCTCTTCAAAGTCCTTCAGTGTAAGTGGAAGCTTTGAAGTGGTTGAACCTGGCTCTGTCTCACCCTCCTTCCCCCTCTTGGCTTTGCTCTGGCATCAGTAGATGAAGGCAATCAGTGCCTACCTGAGTGTTGGCGAGCATCTCCAGACGGCTGCGTGCCACAGCTTGGAGCTCACATCAACCCCATGTCCCGTGGCAGGGGTGGAGGAAGATGTTACGGTCACTCTCCCCTGCAACCACCCTAGCAATCCTCAGCCAAGGGGAAAATGCAATTACAATAAAGAGGGTGGATGAAGCCTCATGCGAGAGCACTGTGGTACCCACTGGTGAGCGACTCTTGGCTTTAATGGATATAGACCAGGCCACCACCTCCCCAGGCTACTGTCATCTTATAAGAAGATCTACTACCTATTAATTTGCACGGCGTCTGCCCCATCCTATGCAGCCCTATGTTCTCGTCAGGTCTGTAGATGGCTAAACTCCCTTTATCTTCACTGGGAATTTTTCCTGTTGGACTTGGCTTGCAAAAGGTCATCTGATGCCTCATATACTCCTTTTTGTTGAGTTTCATTTCCATTTCCATTTCGGGTCAGCACTGGATTCCCGACTGATTCTAATTATTCTTTGTAAGGCTGGGACCAGAGCTAGGCAGAAAATTAGGAGACGTGTAATTTGCTGCTATTTCAGTTCAACCCGTCTGTTTCACGCCAAGGTAGCAATTCTTAAAATCTTCCTCAGCAAAATTAAGAACAATGGAAATCCCTTAGATAAAGAATTACAGAGCTGGACTAAGCTGTGCCTCTGGGGTATGTCCATACTGGTGCTAGTCCATGCCTGTGACTCACCCGAGCAGCGTGAGCAAAGGCTTTTGCTCGGGTTTTAGGTGAGCTTTGAGGCTGGGCTCTTTTAGGATGGCGTCTAGCACGCTCCTGAAATACTCTCAGAGCTAATTTTGTGTGGAGCAGTCTGTGGTGGTCCAGACGCTGCTATGACTGGCTGTTCTCAAAACAGGGAAAAATAACATTTTCAGGGCTTGTTTCAGATTGCAGACGGAATTTGTAATTTTTGGGCACCTTCCCCACAAATTGACCTTGGGATGTTAAATAGTAATGAGGGAGGTCTCAGAACCCCAGGGGGGTCCCCAAGCCAGGGTTAGTTTTAGTGTTACAGGAGCAACCAATACAATACCTTAGAGAACAGATATTTTTACTAATGCCAGAATACAAAAAAAAAAAAAAAATCAACTCTGAAAGCTGCTGCTTTTCCTCTCACTCCTTTGCTGCATGTAAGGAGTATATCAATTTATAAAGCAGCATCTCTGAGTGACATAAATATCCTGGAGCATCAGGCGAGTTCCAGATAGCACCGTGCGACTGCCCTGAGAGGGTGTAGCCGTGCCGTGCGCTGTTTGGACAACATGACCTCATGGTGACGTAGGACTGTATCAGACAGACTTTTGATGGAAGGGGGATTTAGGTCACCTTCCTGAGACATCCCTCTCATCCCTACAATTAATAGAGCCGCAAACCCCAAGCAGGGCACCTGCCTCCTCATTCATACTTTGCATTAGTAAATTCAACGTGCCTGGCACTCAAATGCGGTGATCCAGGCTGTGAAGTTGCTAGCACACTCCTGCCTACATTTTTGGCCCAGGGTAACTAGTACTTTTCCAAGCAATTGTTGGGCTGGCTTCAGGAGCTGGCATATTCCAAGGGCAGTTCCCAGTGGGCTGTTTTCCCTCTCTCATCTGTGGTGGAGACAGAGAGATTTAGGAATTAGCACTTTTGTGCTAATTAACCATGGTAAGTTGAATTTCCGGGCACTGATGCAACCAGCACAGAATAGCCTGTGTCTATTCTAGTGACACTTTTTTGTGCAGTTTATGTGTTGCCTGAATATCAAAACCAGGCACTGAGATCAGCTTGCTGCAGCAGACGTAGCGGTAGTAAATGGTCTGAGTCTCTTCTTCTACTGCCTCTGCAAGCTCTGGATAAATAGATGTGCAGATTTCGGCACACTGGGTGCTTGAGCGTGGTCACTGTAGGGAGTAGCTGGTCCATCCCAGGTGCAGTAGGACTCCATATGAGCGTGGCCCGTGCTCTCTCACATGCTTGAAGGGAGGGACTGGCTCTAGTGTAATAGCTGGTGATGTGAAATCATGCACATTTGCCTGAAAAGGATTTAGAATAGAACCATAGAATCATGGAATGGTTTGGGTTGGAAGGGACCTTTCAAGGTCATCTAGTCCAACCCCCCTGCCATGGGCAGGGACATCTTCAACCAGATTGGGTTGCTCAGAGCCCCGTCCAACCTGACCTTGAATGTTTCCAGGGATGGGGCATCAACTGCCTCTCCGGGCAACCTGTTATTTCTAGATGTGCACTGAATCCATGTGACATACCTGGTATTTACAACTTCTTAGTCAACACTGTAAAACATTTCAAGATTAATAGCCTTCTATCCTCCACTTCCAGAGAAGATCGTGGGTGAGCTATTTCAGAGCCAGTGGACATAGTGCGTCAGCATGCATCCACCTAGGAACAGCTATTGGTCTATCCTTTGCCTGCAAAGCCAGGCTCATCTTGGGAGATGCAGGGTAGTCAAGGGTCCTGTCACCAAGTACAGAGGAGCTGAGTACTCACAGAATTGTTACATCTGCATTAAGACCAGCAAAGCAAGGATGGAGAAGAGCAGAGGAATTCATGCTCATTTTTAACAGTCAGCTGAGATTGGTTGTTGCATTAACAGCCCAGCTCTATTGCACGATCTCTCGCTTTAGCATTTCAGCAACCAGCCTATGGGAGTGCAGAAGTGCATTCCCTGCCAGCCCACAGGTAGCACAAGGCTTTTTTCTCCCTTTTCCCCACCTCATGTGTCTGCCTTGTCTACAGAGATCACAGGCTTTTCAGGGAGCAGCCTGTCTCTTTCTGTATGTTTGCATAATGTGATGCATAATGAGGTTGCCAGGCGCTATGGTAACAAATACGATCATGCTGCTTCAAAGCTCACCTCCATATTAACCAGCATTTTATGAGCAACAGAATGAATAAATAGTGGTTTGTGTTCCATCTTTAAAGGCCAGCACCTATGTGCATGTTACTACAGCCTCCATCCTTTGTCTCTGGTTCTGTAGATGCAAGCTGTGCTTATGATGGTCCATGTGGGCTAGTTGGGCAGCTGGCCCTACAATAAGTAAGAAAATGAACTTTACCTGTCTTTCCCTTAGCTGAAGAACACCATTTGGATATTCCTCCTGTGCCTACTCACCGATTTTGAGGAAAGGTGGTGTGATTTTTCACCTCCGAGACTTCTACCTCTGCCACAAATATGATAGAAAATAGCTAACAGGTTTAGAAGATGCTAGGGAGGGATCTGAGTGACAGATAGACATGGGTGGAGAGAACTAGTGCATTATTTTATTTCCTTTGGAAAGTAGTTGAAAATATATAGTCTACTTTGGAGCAAAAGTGGATCCTAGGAAGAAGCCTCTTATTGTCTGAGGAGCTTGGGTTGAACTTTGTCAGTAAAGTGTTCACATCTTTAATCCAGTTCTTTAAAGATGTTTCCTCTTCCTTTCTCTCAGCTCTTCATGCAGGAGGGATATTTTAGCAATGAACTGCAGAGAAATATCTGTGAACAAATGGGTGACATTCAGTGAACAGGAACCAAGAGGACACAAATGAGCCCATTCATGTATTGCTCATTCAGTTCCAGGAGAACAGCATCCTTCAGACAGGCACTATTATCCAAGCCCAGGAAGGGCTGAATAGTAAAAGAGGGGGAGGGAAATGAAGAAATTCAGGGAAAATAAGAAGTAGATGTAGGTAGAATCAACAATAAGAAAGGATGGAGAGTTGGAGGTGGGATTTGGCTCATAAAGATACCTACATTTAGGGGCGTATGTTTGAGTGTCTTCACATGTGCTAGATATTTGTATTCCTATCAGTGGAGATCTAGTCGGTTAACAGAGCCCAAAGAGGCATTCAGCTCATCCTAAAGCAGTCACCCATCTTTGGGACAGGGAAGGGTGAAGGGCTCTCCAAGCTCCACTGACTGTGTTGGCCAGTCCACATTGAGTACCACAAGGACACAGTCACCCTGCGGGTGTGGTGAGACCTTAGTATAGGTGTCTTAGGAGGAGAAACACCCAGGAGACTGTTGCAACCAGCAGTTATTTTGGAAGGGAGAGGTATTTTCCATCTTTGCAGTGGGCTTATGTGAATGGGAAATGTAGTACTGGGTGGGCAGGGAACTGCATTGATCCTAGATATGAAGGGACCATTTATTACTGGTCCCTGAGGACAACAGATGGACTTCTGCAGCTTAGCCTCCCTGTCTAAGCAGATCCTCTGATGACCGATGAAGTGTGCGTGTCCATACTGAAGCTTTCCTGAGTCTCTGGACTTAGTCCAACTGCTTATCTTCATAAAAGTAAAAGCCGAATATCTCCATGACCATTTGTCAAATTTGGTTGAAGCTGATTAAGATGTTCAAAGCTATTATGGGAAGGGATTGACTGGCAGTACCTTCACACAGAGTTCATTTCCCTAATAAACCAGGCTGAAAACAACACAACCCAAAGGTGGTTGAGTGGAACAGGGCAGGGGGGGAACAGGGTCTGCAAGTTAGTGGTCCCATTGCCTTAGAGGTCCTGAAATTAAGACAAGGGCTTTGATTTCCATGGAAAATTCACCCCTTTGTGCAGGACTTGGATCACAACCGTTGGGACAGCTCCTAGCTTGCGTTGGAGTCTTAAGGGTCTAAACACTGCCTAGGACTATGAGCACAACCTCAGCAGGTTTCTCCATCCCCATTCTCAGATGAATGGCAGTGTGGTTTGCTTCAAAACTGGAAAGATGTTGGTGCTTTGCTGGGAAGAACTACAAAATGCAAGAGAAGGAGTCTGTGGATGGGAACCACAATGTGTCCAGCAGATGCTAAAAATCTTTGAAATGTGTTTGGGGTTTTTTTTTTGCTCAAAAAAGTTGCAGCTCTGTCCAAAAGAAATGAAAGATGGTGTTATTATTTTTTCAGTAAGTCGGAAATTCACCATCAGCTAATAAAGAGAAGCCATAGCTCACAATACCTGATAAACTGTGCATTTCCTACTCTGCTTGAGTTTACGTCTAAGACAGTTTTATCTTAAACTAATCCTTTACAGAATTAACCAAACTGTTGTGCATAATTTGGTGCAATATAGGCGAAATGATACAATTCACTACTTACAGGCATGGATAAGGCGTGTCTTGGAAATCTTGGCTCCTTACACTTCTGAATCCCCCAGCTCACTTGCCTCCAGGGAAGTTTGCTGAGAAGTGTGTGTCCTGTGTTGAGTTGCAGAATATGATTTTTGATGTTCCTTTCTAAATATTCTTTTGTACCGTAATTGCAAGAGTCAGGAACTGCTTGCAGGTAGCTTCAGTGCAGAGGTGACGCTGTAGAGAGAGAAAAGCATCTTATGTTTTCCAAAAAAGCATCGCAGTCACATCTGAGGCCAGATTTGCAGAGGGCACGTGACCATTGTCACACAACTAGCAGATTGTTTGGTGCCCGGGACTGGCTGATTTTAATAGACCAAATTTCATTTGAGCTTCTCCTAATGTGTCAGTGGGTTTTGGATGAGGTAAAAAATGAGCTGTTGGGAGCCAGTTTTTTGGTAAACCTGACTGGGTGGCGACTAAAGCCCTTCCAAATAGACCTTATTGAGCAATGGGGGATTCCATTCCCACATTACCGCTACTGTGCTGTTGGTTTAATTCCTGAACCCCTTTTCTTTTTTGATCTTCAGAAACGAGTTCAGACCCTGGGTAGACGTCAAACCTGTGAAAGCTATAAAAGCGAAAGCCCAGTACAAGCCGCCGGAGGAGAAAATGACCCATGAAACCAGTTACAGTGCTCAATTCAAGGGGGAAACCAGTAAGCCTGCTCCAGCTGATAACAAATTCCTGGAGCGCAGAAGGATACGCACTCTCTACAGCGAACCCTACAAAGAACCGCCAAAGGTGAGAAACGCGGTGGAATGGACCCAGGGCCATCACTGGTCCTGGTGGGACTTGTCCAATGCAGTAAGGCTGGGCTCAACACTGCCTGCTGCCGTTCCCCTTATGTGACATTTTCATTTCTGAGCAGCGGGTGCATCTGGGGATCCACCTTGGAGACAGTGGTGGATGAAAAACTGAATATGAGTTGGCAATGTGAGCTCACAGCCCAGAAAACTAATGGTGTCCTGGGCTGCATCAAAAGAAGCGTGGCCAGCAGATTGAGGGAGGTCGTTGTCCCCCTGTGCTCTGCTCTGGTGAGACCCCACCTGCAGTTCTGCGTCCAGCTCTGGGGTCCTCAGCACAGGAGAGACAGGGACCTGTTGGAGTGGGTCCGGAGGGGGGATACAAAAATGATCAGAGGGCTGGAACACCTCTGCTATGAGGAAAGGCTGAGTGTGTTGGGGTTGTTCAGCCTGGAGAAGAGAAGGCTCCAGGGAGACGTTATTGCAGCCTTCCAGTACCTAAAGGAGGCCTACAAGAAAGCCAGAGGGGCTTTTTACAAGGGCATGTAGTGATAGGACAAAGGATAATGGCTTTAAACTGAAAGAGGTCAGGTTTAGATTAGATATTGGGAAGAAGTTCTTCACTGTGAGGGTGGTGAGGCACTGGCAGAGGTTGCCCAGGGAAGTTGTGGCTGCCCCATCCCTGGAAGTCTTCGAGGCCAGGTTGGATGGGGCTGTGAGCAAATAGTGGAAGGTGTCCCTGCCCATGGCAGAGGGGTTGGAATGAGATGATCTTTAAGGTCCCTTCCAACTCAAACCATTTTATGATTCTATGGGCTCTAGTACAGGTTGATGCACTTTGGAGACAATACGTCAAACTGTAGAGAAGCAAGGATAGGGCCCAGATGAAGAGGTTTTTGCGTTGTCATTTCCCAGGTGATTATCTAGACAGCTTTCTCTTTCTCCCTCCAAAACTATAGGCACCCCACACTACACTTTATCCCAGGAACAACATGGTAAGAGCCAGATCTTCATCTGCAGTTAATTCAGAGCGCTCCACAGATTTTGTCAGTAAGCACTTTTGGCTTTGATCAGATTGAGGACATGTGTCGAGAAGGGCCTAGGCTGAAATGTCTTCCAGCCTTGTTTTCTAGGAGCAGCGGAGGATCTGCATATAAAAGGAGTCAGTCTGTGCAATTTTAAACCTAGGACCATTAGTCCTTCCCAGAGTTTATAAGTGCTTCCCAGAGTTTATAAGAGGTCTCAGAGGGATGGCAGGGCCAGCATGGAGGAGCTGAAGGCTTCTGTTCCTCCTTAATTTTGAAGTTGTCCTCCCTATTTTGGGGGTTGTGGAAACAGGTGGGTACAAGACACTGTTGTGGCCTTTGCTCAGGTGCCAACTGGAGTCCTGCACCCCATCTATTCCCAAGTGATTTTTCCTTTGTTGTGGCAATCTGTTAAGGAACAAACAGACTGATGAGTCATGTCCTACAAGAAAGGTGGGGATTTGTAACAGCCTCTTTGTCCTGAGCATCATTTCTCTGCTTCAAATCGGGAGAGAGACAATCCCCTGTGGGCTTGCAAAGCTCCTCCTGAAGGCAGAGAAAGACGGAGGAATTGATAAAATGACTGATAATATTCCCTCTCCCATTTACCCTGCTGTGTCCTGATCTGGATACAATGGGCTCTGCTGGCTTCAGGGGCACCGTGATTTCAGGGCATCAGCGCCGTGAAAGGAGTTGGCCGTTTGCAACTCAGCATGCCCCCGGCTGCTCCCCTCCCTTTGTGGCAGGGCATAGCTGAGTAGATAAGTAACATTCATGCCGTTTCTGATCTAAATCCTGTTTTCCACCTGTCCTTGTGTCTCTCTTTCTCTCTCTCTCTCTCTCCATCTCTGTGTTGTCGTTTTGCGTGTTGCCCTCCATGCAGGTGGAAAAGCCTAGCGTAAAGCCTTCCAAACCAAAAAAGACCACAACAAGCCATAAACCCCTGAAAAAGGCCAAAGACAAGCAGATTGCATCTGGCCGGGCTGCCAAGAAAAAGAGCGCCGAGACCTCCAACACAGCAAAGCCAGAGGACAAGGAGAAAAGTAAAGAGATGAACAATAAACTGGCTGAGGCAAAAGAGTAAATGTCACTGCACTTTCTTTCTCCTTTTTTTCCTTTTCTTTCTTTCTTTCTTTTTTTCTTTCTTCCTTTTTTTTTTTCTTTGATTAAATAAAGGCCACAAAATTAATTAGAGGCTTCTAATCTGCTTTTTGTTCTGACTGTATTAGAAGCTTTTCTGTTTTATTTCCAAGGAGGATTAGGGAATCCTTGTTTCTGAGGTCAGGTTGTTCTGCTTTGCCTGCACAACACGGCTCTGCACAGAGTGAGGGACGTGGGAATGCACAAGTGGGGTCATAGGAGATGAAGGTGATGAATCAACCGTGATTGCGTCCAACAGCCTGTCCCTTTCCTCAGGCCTGGTCCTTCAATGCTTTGACGGCGTGGAAGTGCCCGTAGAGCCATGAAGGGGCTGTGCTCTCATCCCATGAGGCCCTTTTGGGGTTGGCCGTTCTTCGGCTGTCTCCCACTGGTGTCAGCAGGTGGAAGGTTTTTTGGAGGCAGAGAGGATCAGAGGTTCATTCATGGTGCTGTGGATCTGCTGTAAATCCACTAGAACCAGTGGTGTGGCCAAGAGCAATTTCCCCTGGTGACACTGGTGGGACTTTTGCTCTAAGAAGCAACGGGAAAGGAGATCCCATGCAAATAAAGGGCCAAATCCTCCCCCAGGGGAGCTAGGGGGTAGGTCTAGCTGCATCAAGGCAGCTTCATCCATCAACACCACTTGGAAGTCCTTGATTTAAAAAAAAAAAGGAGTGAGGGAAGGCACAGAGAGCAGTGAAGACTTCCCAAGCATGTGGCAGGTCAGACTAGGTTATCAGCAGGCTGTTCTTCCCTATTGTTTCCCCTAGGTTATGGATCTTTTTAGTTATTCCGGGTTTGTTTTGAATCTTGGTCTGCTTTCTTCACTTCTGGGGTGCCAGTAGACAGAGCTAGATTTCAGAAAGAGGTTTAGTTTGCAGACGTGACCTTCCGAGGGGTAGAAAGAAATGAGTCACCAAGGTTGACTAGAGCTGTCAGCCCCCATTGTTTTGACTCTACCAGCTGTTGGAGTTCATGTTGGCTCGTGAGCATCCTAAGAGGGCCATAAACCAGTTGCTGGGATCCCTAGAATCCCTCCAGGCAAGATCTCAGGGTTTCAATCCTATTTACTGTGCTCTTACTCTAGGAAATCCCCATGCCCAGCAAGACCAGTTTGGAAGCTGTAAACACAGCAGGACCATTTGTCAGCGAGTATGAACTGGCCCAGCAGACTGGCATTGCATACCCCAGACTCTGGGTCGTTGAGTCAGGGGGAGCTGGGAGAGGTATGGTCCCAATCCAAATTTACGTGCCTAACTTCTGCATTGGGTCCAAAATACATGAGGATTAATCTTGATCCCACCAAACTGAGCTGTTAAGCTCTCCTTTAGCAGAGTAGCTGCAAGTCAAGATGCAGGGTTCTTCTTTATTTTTGCAGCTCAATATTTCTATCCTAACATGCAGTCCAGCCTGAAACTTTCAGAGAACAGACAATTGGGAAGAACAAAGAGAGATGGGAAGTAGGGTAGGGGGGTGGTGTAAGAGGAGAGTATCAGAACTGTGTTGCTGTAGAGATGTTCAAATGAGGAAAGTCTTGCTGCTAGGATATTTTAGAGATGTGAAACTATCTAACAGAAAAAGGGATGAGCCAGGAAGGTGAGGAGTCCCATTTTGGGGGTCTCACCCCATTAGAATTGGGTCTTTTGGAAACATAAATGAGTGGTGGACTACAAGGCTGAGAGAAAGTTTCCAAAGAGGAGGAAAGCTCTGTGGTATACAGATAGTGACATTTGCTGGCCTTAGTAATGAATAAATGCCAAGTTCAGTGTATTGTGTGATTTGTCCTGTTTGCCTTGCGCTAACAGCCTAAACCTTTGAGTATAAGTAAGTGTAGTGTTCTGAATTCAGTGGTGTATTTCCAAGCTTAGCTGTGTTAGAACTGTGTGCTATGAGCTAGTCAGGTTGTGTATGTGGAAAATATATATTCATATATAGAAATATATATATTTAAACCTCCAATGTTTAGGAGGAAACCAGGGAAATCCTCCAGGAAGTAAAACTGTGGAAATCTTTGCGAATGTAGTGCATTTTTTTGATGTGCATGCTCCATGGAGACGCTGACCTGTCCATATTGACCATTGCTTTTCTGAGTGCTCAGAAGCCCCTGCAGCACTGCTCGAGTGCAAAGCTCAGCTCTGTCTCCAGAGCAGCTCGGCAAAAGGCTTGCGGTGAGCTGGTGGAGAGGAGCGTCGCTCACAGCTCTTCCCACCCCGCCGCACAAGGGACAACTGGCCAGAGAAGCCTGAGCTTCCAAGACTTGGTGTGATTCCTTGGCATTTAGATGCTTCATGCATCGTCACGCTCTTCAGTAACGTCCTTTCCTATCGCAGGATATAGCAACAGCCGTGAAGATGACGTGTCTCAGCAGGCAGAACATGTCAGGAATGCACGTAGACAGTTACCAATAGCCCAACACACCGATCTCACTGTACATAAGGAAAGACCATGCCAAACAATTCGCCCTATTATTTTTTGGCCCTAAGTTTCACATTGAAAGAGGCACCATGCTTGCCACCATTTCACCTTGAATTCAATGGGAATTTAAGCCTTGACTTCAAGGGTAACCAAATTTTGCCCAAGGAACAGCATTAAGATGCTCAGCCCACCTAATCCAAGCATCTTCATGACTCTGGATCGACTCCTCACCATCCAGGGCTTCAGGATTGCTTCTTCTCAATGAAGAGTATCCATCACTGTGTTTGAATGAAACATGCACAGTGAGTGGTCAGAATATGGCCTTATGTTTCCTTAATGCGTGCAGTTTTTTGGTGGCATCTAACTACAAAGCTAGGTATGAAGAGCTAGCCAGCGGTCTAAATTCCCTTTCTAGTGAAGGAACTTTCCAAGGGCCATTGAGCGACCTATTTTGGACACCTCTCTTTGGGTGGGATACATGATCCTTGGAAGGTTTCAATCTTTGCAGAAAGAGCCTGGGAGACTGGTAGGGCCTGGGGACCTCCCTCTCAGACAGCAACAAAATAGGGATATAAATCCTGGCCTTTGCTCCATGTGCGCCAGGTCCTCAGCATACATCCAAGCACACAGTTTAGCATTGCATTGAATGCCAGGAACTGCAGCAGAGTCAGGCCTCAGGGTGAAATCCTGCATTGCTCTACCTTCCACAGACTTTATGCCCATCCGACCCACTCAGGTTTATCAGAAAGGAGACCAAATCTCTGCCGTTTCAAATTCACTTTGGACTCTGAGCTTGTCGATCCCACTGGGAAAGAGTGCTCTGCTGTTCTGTGTTTCCAGCTACCACAATGCTGATTCTGTTTCACCGCTAATTTGTAATATGTTTTGCTTTCCTTGTAAAAAGAAAAAAAAAAAGAAATGTTTTGCTTTTTACCCTGTGAAAGTTCCTATGCTGTCTATTGCTTGCTTTCTCATTTTCACTGTATTGTACTGTTACTCCTTTCTGCAAAATGGTGCTAACTGCTGACTGAGCTCCTGTTTTCTGACTGCTTTGCACACCGATCACCCGCTTCTTCATTTTGCAACGCGTCCAGTGTGAAAACATGGCTCCCATGAATTCCACAAACTCTTGCCTCTTGGAGGCAGATAGGAAGTGTCTAATTAATATTTTGTGGCCTGGGTTTGGTTGCATATCACAAATTGTCTCTTGTAATGTGTTAAGCACACCTCCTCGTGGTGCTTTTTCATTCTTGCTGTTCTAATGAGAATGACACACACAAACACACACACACACACACAAATTAATGTATAGCCAATTGATTGTGACGTGCTTGTGATCTTTGCTTGCTCAAAGGGGTTTTTTTTCCAATGATAAATAAATGCTAAAGACGAATACCACCTCCTTGACCTTGTTTTCTCGATAAGAAGCACAGTTAAGTGAAAGAAACACCCTTCCAACCGTAATCAGATTTGTGTTGCTTAGAGCCTCCACTTCCATGCCTGCCGTAGGGACAACTGAGCTGTCACAGTCTGACTCCCTTTAGATGGCCGCTAACCTCAGACTAGCCTGGCGTGAGAGCTAAGCCTTTGCAAATGTGAAGATGGACAATGAAGTCATGTGGACGGAGCAGGTAGTTTGCTTTTATTTTTCTACGTATACAGTGTCTTGAGCAGGAGGTTGGTGCATGCAGGCTGCTGCTGCACCTTGCTCGTGTCCACGTCGCACTGGGTCAGGGAGCAGAAACTGAGCCCCATCGAGAGCTGGAGGGAGGGGAGGTGATGTGGATGAGATGATTGCTTAATTAGACACCTTTTCCAACTACCTACAGCTTTTGCTTTGGCCCAAAACCACCTGAAAGGCCCATGAGAGGGGTCAAGGGCCTGTAAATCCTCATTGAAAGGAGGTGGCAAGTTCTTGCATTGAGCACTTCCAGTGTGCTGCAAGCCTAGCCGCCGTTGAACAAGCACTTGGCAGTGTCTGTGGAAGTGCAAAGCACTGATTTTATATTGATGAAAGCATTGGCTATCTGGAGAAAATGGGGTTGAGATGAAAGTAGGGCTGAGGGCACAATTTTATTTTAAATGGTGAACCCTAATCTTAGTTCCATCTCTTTTTTCTTATAATTAGCCTGTAAGCTCCGACCTGCAATTTTTATTTTTAATCATGTTTTCTCTTTTAATGGATATTCCAATAACATCCCCACCAACCTAGGGAAAATTGTCTGCATTGGGGGTGTATTTTGAAAACTTTCCACCAACATAGCTCTGCTGACTTCCATGGAGCAACAACCCTTTTCTGCCTTACCATTTCTGGGTACTACTTCTCATCCCTGCCTGGTTTACAAATCAATTTCTGAATTTATTCCACCTGTGACTACATGCTAATAACAGTGCTGCTTTCTGATGTCTTGCCGTATCACCCTGCCTTCCCTCTCCCTTCCCCACCAGCTTCATCCATTCATTGATCACACATAACGATACGATCTTCAGAGTGTTTCAGCTGAGCTGTAGGTCCAGAGGTTTATCATTTCACCCCTCCGCAGCTGGTATTGGAGAAAATGTTCATTGTTAAAAGATTGGTCATTGATGGGGCTTATCTGTGACGATCCATGTTGGCCAACAAAATGTTTCTCCCATGACACAAAGGTACTGGGTCTTTTCCATGCTGCAGCATGGAAGCGTAATCCATCTGGTCCCACCCAGCTGCCCACATCCAGTGCTGGAAAACATGCCTTGGCTGCCCTGTTGTGCTCTGAACTTGCTCAGCATTGCAAAAACTAAAGGAAAAAAAAAAAACCAAAGGAGCAGGATGCATTTCTAAGAGACAGTAGGACCTACTGGGCTGATGGCAGGTATGGGGACCTGGGCTCCCTGGTCCAGTCATCACTGTCAGAGCCCGCTGCTACTGACTCACTCCTTAATCTTTGCCAAGTCGTTAGTGACTGGCACTGCCCACCTATTTCCAAGGGTTGTTGTGAGAATGATGTCTATGCAAAGCACTGGAGGTGGGTTACTAAAAATGCAATTCTTTGTCTTTTAAGACCATTTAGTGTGGAGGTGCTGGCTGGAGTAAAAATAGTCTTAATTCTCAGTGTTGATGCCTGGTGTGGGGACAAAGAGGGGAGAGAAAATATTGGTGTGTGGAATTTAAAGAGTCAAGTCTGCTTGTCAAACTCTAAATAACAGAGCATCTGAGTGCGGCTTTGCAGAGGTGTCACTTTGGCTGCATGGTGTGAGCAGGATAGCCTGCATGTTTCTGATTTTAATCAGTTGCTTTCAAATATATCCTGTGCTGAGGGGTTCAGCACCCGCACCCCGGAGCCTTGGGCGTGGGTGGATGAAGAGGTTCCTGCCTGATGCTCTCCATCCTATTCCATGCATTAGACAGGAGCTTAAGTGCCTTGGGCACAGGACTGAGATTTACTGATTTTGCCACTTCCAAATCTCTGAGGTTCCTTTGAAAACCTCAGTTATCATTATTACATCCCTGACTGGTAAAGCAACGTCAAAGAATGAGTACGGGTATTTCATCAGCTGACGTGTCAGCCCTTATACGAACACAGCGTCTTGTGTCACAATATCCTTTGGATTTAGGGTTTATTTAGAGATGTGCCAGTGCAGGAGAGAAAGGGACTTTTTAAGAAGATGTCTCTGTCATAGCTGGTACCTCCCAACATCCAAGGAATAACCACCATCCGCAACAGCAACATCAAATAACGAAGAGGAGCTGTACAGGAAGAAGAAATTCCCTAGTATGAATGTGATGACATGGCCATGGTCAGCACTAAGAACAGTTATCTTTTGCACAGTTGGAAAATATTCTGGTGTTCAGACATGGGCTTCAGCTCTCCCTGTTTCCAGCAGTGTCATGGTAAGTTTGATCCAATTGGGGATTTGACAGCCTGCTTCTAATTTACCCTTATTCACATGAGATTTCTGGGTTGGAAGCATTTCCACCAATGCCACTGGGTTTACTCACAAGCCCAGAGGTCTGCAATGAGGGGTAACACATCTCTGAGTACTTCAGGACTGGTGGTTTATGACAAACTATGCATTGCTTGTAAACAGTCTTAATTTCTGTTGCAGGGTGCCTTGGTAACAGCTCCCTAATCATGAATGTTGTGTGGAGGAGATGTGAGCCCAAGGATAAAAGAAAAGCCTGCTAATGGATTGAAGGCATCTTTATGCTTTCTAAAATGCCAGCTTTCCCTGCAGGGAGTCTGCTCCACCGAAAACCAACAGCGAGGACCAGCCGCCAGAAAAATGATGGATGAGGATTAGTGACAGATCTTGCGATATGTGAGAGCAGTGAGGAATAATAACCGTTCCTTCAATGCCAGCAGTTCAATGCTGAGAGATGGAAAGGGGGAAACGTTTTTGAAACCCCCTCGTTGTCATCTGCCCACCTCCCAGCCCACCCTAGCCTGAGACATACAGCAACCTCAAGCCCCTGAGCAAAGCTAGGTCTTCCCGTGTCTCCGTGGGGAGCCGGAGCCCTGCGTCCCCTGCCTGGCTCCGAGAGAAGTCTGGAGAGCTGGGTCACAGCAGAGGGTGAGGAGCACCTTCCACGGTGCGTGGTGGAGGGGTTCTCACCACACGATGGCTGGGGCAGATGGGTCTGTCCTCATCACTTAAACAGCACCCAGGAGCACTTGATGGTGCCAGTACCCGATGGTCAAGATAGGGAAATCCTGAGAGCAGTCCCTGGTCATTGGACTGACCTGCTCCTTGGCCTGGTTCAGGATTTAGTACCCAACTGAGGACCAATTCACTGTGGCCGCCTTGTTTTGGAGCCAAAAGATTTGTCAGCAGGGACACGAGCCAGCAAGGCCCCTTTAATTTAATGAAATAGTGATTTGGAGTCGCAGGGCAGTGGATGTCCTTGTCCCCGTTGCCCCTGCTCCCACCCCTCTCCCCAAGTCTCATCGCTGATCAGACTTCTCTTGTCCCTGTTGACTCCTTCCCATGCAGTCTTCAATGCCCTCACCATTCCATCAGACCCCGTCTGCCCACCATGCTGCTGTTCGTTCCTTCTTGCCGTCAAAATAATTTTCCTTCCATCTTCCCATGTCTGTCCCACAGCTGCTTCTCCAACCCTTTGCTTTCTCCCACCTCTCCCCCCCCAGCACCTTTCCCCTCCAGGTCATCCTAAATAGCTCTACCAGGGACCTTCTCCTTCCCATCCTCCCCAAGTTACTGTCTCGTGTCCTGTCTCTCTTGGACTGTAAGCCTTTTTCTTTGCCTGTACTGTGTGATAACGCTCACTTCTTAGAATAAACGATACCTCACCTACCGACTGCCCTTTGTCTCTCTTGTTTCTTGGTGTGGCTTCAGTAGATGTGTCTGCAAGTGCACTCTGTGTCTGTCCTCGTGGCCCGTTCAGCAGTCGGTCTTGCAGCTCTATCCGTAGTCTTTTGGGATGACTCTGCTCGTGTTTTTGTTCCCTGGTACCTTTCTTTCTTTTTTACAGCCACAGAGACAAGCTTTGTTGTCTGTGTAGGAGCCGGGCGTACTCAGAGCTGCGTGACCTTCTGTCCTTTGCAATTCTGGTGCATCTGATAAAGAGGTTGGCCTTTCTCCAGCTTCGTGCAGAGATGTCCTGGGCTGGCAGGTGGCTCAGCAAATGCAGCAACTGAGGAGAATGAAGGAGAAACCTTGTAGCCAAGAGCAGAAGCAGCCGATGGTAAAGAAACCGCATTTTCCGGCGCAGTACAGAAAGCAGTGGGCAGAAGTGTGTCAGTGGAAATCCAGGCAGATGCACCTCTCAGGGGAAGAAGCAGAAGCTGGCTTAGCAGCAGGACACGTTTCAGGGATGGATGCCCAGGAGGCTTCTTGTGGTTCAGAAGGTGCCCTGAACATCTTCCTCCATCTCGGCTAGGACTAGACCTGCCCGTGGTCCCTTCGACCTGTGAGTACAGCAGGGACCCAATTGTGACTAAGTCCCAGGTGGCTCCTTGCTGCCTCCTTGTCCTAATTTATTGCCCGAAAGTGCTAGTTTGGTCTGTGCTGGCTGGAGCTATCGGTGCACACGGAGATGGTGCTCCATACACACATGGAAAGCTGCAGGAGCAGCTGAGTTCCTCTACCCTTACTGTGACCCTCACGGCCGGTGGTGTGACACCACCCTGCCAGAAAGCAAAGGAGACTCCTTATCACGCAGAGTGAGCAGCCGAGCTCTCAGCATGGCCATCAGTCTGGTTTCATGGGCCACCTGCAGAGGTTAGGTCTGAAGACCTAACTCAAGGCCAAACTGAAGCTGGTTGGTGGAGATGGATGGGAGAAGGATCAAGCAGTGCTCGGTCCCCTGGGCTGCCTTCAGTGCCTGTTCCTGTCCTTGGGTGTGCAAAAGCAGACAGAAGAGATGAAAGGTGTGGGGAGCTCCAATCCTCCTCAGTGAGGAGTCTGGAGATTTCATCTAGGACAAGTGAGACCTGGAGCTGGGTTGTGCTTGACATCTCCAGGCTCCAGGGATTTCAGTGTAGATACTGGAAAGAGGCAGTGGGAAGGAGGGTGCCTTGGTGTAGGTAATGCCCTGCATCCTTTCCTATGTGCCACCATGACCTGCTCGCACCTGCCATGCTTTCACAGCATGCCTCCTCCTCCAAACTCTAGACTCCAAGAATGGAAAACCTCTAGAAAAACCTAAAACAGCAGCCAAAAATCTCAGCTGCACATTTTTAGGGACTTAATAGTATTTAGGACAAGATTCCTGCATACCACTGAGGTCCCTAACTGACCTTGGAGGTAGACTGAAGTCTTCTAACTTCTAAATTTCTGCTACCAGAGCTTTGTAAGAGCTTGTTTATCTGCTGCTTTGCAGGTGGGCATTTGTTTAAACTCTGAAGTGCTGAGCTCCTTGTTGCTCGCCTCACACCTACATCAGGCCAGATCTCACAGCCAGACACTTTCTTCTCCTTCAACCCTTGCTAGCCCCAAATTCGTGCACATTTCCAGGGCCCACCAAACCTATGCAAGCAATAGCAGCCCCTCTGCTTGCTTAGGTACAGACCCAGGCTGAAATTCTTTGTTTCCCTGCTCTAACTTAGTGTTAGCCCCACTATTTGATGCTGTTGCCTTTTCCAGGGAATGTAACTGAGACCAGTTACTAAGTACAACCTTAAGGCCATTTTTCAGGACAAAGGCGACTTGTATTTTTGTCGCTGTTATCACAGACAGCAAACTTCAGTGCATAAAGGGCAATAAAGCATTCAGAAGAGAGAAGTGACTCACCATATCCTACAGCCTAATTGTTGATTGGATTTGCCCAGGAATTGATGAGTTTATATCTTCTGAGGAACATAAACCTACCAATGTTGTCCTGGGAGAGGGCTCTAACCAAAAGGTCAGTTCCTTCACAGAGGTGAGCCGTCTTCTCACCTGAATTCTCTGGGAAAGAAAGGACAGATTTCTCATGGTTCTTTTTAAAAAAATGGCCCTTCGGCACCAAACTTCACAGCTATATGTGCTTGGGGCTATTTTGCTGTGTCTGAGCCACCAGTAGAGGATTTCTGCTGCTTCTAGTTGCTCTTGAAGGCAACTTTTAAATTTCCATGTGTCTGGAGTTGAGTCTGTCTATACCAACTCCTAACAGCTCCCAAATAGATAAACTGCTTTGAATGAAGATAATTTTGCAGAAGAGGATAAAAATCATCAGCTCTTTTTCTTATGAGGCCACCAAAACATCAAGACCTGAATCCATAGAGGAACAGAGATGAGCCATGAGCAGGTCCTCCACATCTGTGAAGAACGGGCTAATGTTGCTGGAGCCCATCACGGTCAGAGGCAAGTTTAGACCCCAACTCACAAGATGCCATCTCCCTGTTATTATACCAGGACCGGCGAAGAGGAGAATGTGCTACGTGTGCTCATGGTGGTCATCCGTTGGTCATTTCCAGACACCATGTGCTGCCTCTGGGAAATGAACCCCTGCTGAATTTCATACTCTTTCTGCATCTCTCTCTCAGATGTAACGCGAGTAATGATGTGTCACCTCCAATTCATCTCCTCTGCATTTCTCACCTTGTCACATCACATAATTAACCCAACAGTTTGCAACTGGCAGCCCTCGTGAGAGCAAAGATCTCCAAACTTTCCTCACTTGGCTAAAAGACAAAGATGATTTGTAAATGTTGCTGCTTGTGTGTTAGGACTTGTTACGTTTCAGGATCAGGCTTTCCTTTCAACCCCCTGATTTGCACCTTCCCAGCTCACTCTTCCCAAGGCTGGTACCCGGGGCCAGACCTGGCCGTGCAGCCCTGCAGAGAGCAGCCAGAGCTGTTCCCTCCTGGTTGGAGGCTGTGCAATGCTGTGTTGCCCCTGAATACTGATTCCTGGGGAAAATAATGCAAATACCTCCCCCTCACACTCCTTCCAGTTTAAAACAGGTTTGGAATCAACTTTACTGGGAAGGACAATCACGCAATTATCTGTACTCAGTCCAAACAAAGATGAAGCCAGGGGATGGGGATGGGACACAGCCTCTTTCTCTTCCAGGAGGCTGGGTCTTACCCAGCCTGCAATACATGGCTGAAGGATGCACACACTCATGAGAAAAGAGCCAACGGATTAAAATGAAGAAGTATCCACCATGCAAAGATGCACCGCATGCACCAGCTTTCTTGACTGCCTCAACAGAGACGCACCCCACCACGGCGGCTGAGAAGGGTGAATTCCCCTGGTGGCTCTAGCAGGGGCTAAGGGAAATATTGATGGAGGGTGATTTCAAAGAGTTAATGTCGCTCCAGGAAGAGATGATTTGGGGCTTTCATGCTCTATTCTGAAATGCAGGGCAGCAGCAAGAGCAGGGTTGGACACCAAGGAAGAGGTGGGATTAGTCGGGTGTTGACCCACCTACAACCTGGAGCATCACATGCACGCTGGCACAGGAAGACCTGAGCTCAGGCCCCACAGTTACTGCCTCCTCCCTTACTAGATCAGATGAGAAGACGTGCTTAGAGGGGGTGGCTTGGCATCTGGGATAGCTGCTGGCAGCCTTCAGCCTGCTCGTGCAAGTGCCCTTGGGCACACTCTGGATGTGCAGGCATCTCCAGCCTTCTCCAGAGACCAGGCAAGGGCTCCTGTCCTAGCAGATGTCTGCATCAGCAGTATGGACCTGGTCTGTCCTGACAGTGGGGCATCTTTCCAAAGAGGAGCTGCCCTGCGTTTTCCCCTAATCCCTTGATTTACGGTGCTGGGCTCACCTCATTCCCATAGGAACTGGTAGGCTGGAAGGACTCGGCAGTTTTCCTACACTGGGGGACACAGGGAAAAGGCTTTACCAACCTCTGCCAACAGCTTCTGGCAGCAAATGTCTCTTCGCTCTAAGCACGAAGAGCAGGAGGACGGTGAGTATTTGAGCCAGAGCTGTCCTGCCAGGGCTCTCCACGGGGTCCTGCCCCGTGAGCCTCTCACGCCGGGATGGTTAGACTCGTGTGTCGGGGTTGGGCTGGTTTCGTGGCCCAAGGAGATGGTAATTAGTGCCTGTTCTCCTGGCCAAGGTGTCAGCCTCTCCTTCCTTCCCTTAACCTGCAGGCTGGAACCGTTCCCTACACAAAGCCGACGTCGGGCTGGGGGACGAAGGGGGATCTCCACAGTCCCTTAATGCCACCGCTGTGCAAAGCCGCCCATTTTAAAGCTGAGTAGGTTTCTCCTGCCTCTCCATCTGCTTTCCGCAGCCTCACAGACCCCTCCCCATCCATCACACGTCTCTCCTCATCCCTGGAGACCCTCCTTCTCTTTCTCTCTCCTAATGAAGATTGATTCCCTTGTTCCCTACAGGTCTTTCCTTCCCCAACTCTCCCTCTGCACTTCAGCAAGACCCGACCTTCCCTCCAGCACCCGTCCAGAGCTCCTGGCAGCATCTACCCTCACTCCCAGGCTTTGTTCTCTTATGCTCCCATCCACGATTACCCCAGGTACAGAGCTGGCCCCAGAGCGGATCCTAACAGGCATCCGACGCCTCGGTGCCACCATCACCTCCTGGTGTCTCCTGGGGGGCACTGAGCAGAAGGGGTGCCCTCAAATCGGGGTTTTAGCACGTGTTAGCTGGCCTTGCTTTCCTGTCGGTTGTTTTAACAGGCGCCGGGTGCTTCCTGAGCAGCACAAGAGCTCGGCTCCGCTGCTTTGTAGGGCTTTCACCACCCACCTTGAGGGAAACAAACTGCTTCTTTGTGAGAGAATTTTACAGCGAGGTGCTCGTTCGATGCAGGTTATAATCAATTGGCAAGCATTTTTCATAGCTGATGGGTGGGCCTGATCCTGGTCTCAGTCGAATCAGGGGCTGGTCAAAAAGTCAAGAGCTCCAGCCCTCCTAATTTTGTGGACATCCGTGGGTTTTGGACCAGGACCAGGCTCACCAACCAGCCGGAGGACATACCAAACATGTTGCGGGCTGCTTGGGGAGTGCTCTGCAGAGCCACTTGTCGCGGGGCAAATTCCAGCTCGGGGATGGCATTTTGGTTTTTTGCACCAGCCGATTGCTCTGACAGCTTTGCAATGATGTTCTTTCTCTGCTTCCAGGACCCCTGAAAAAAACACTGGTGCTACAGACCAAGAACCAAGTACCTTAGTGCAGGACCAACGCACATGAAGTTGAGCACTTTCTTCTGAGTGGCGGTTGGAGCAAACATATAGTCTGCATGAAATGTGTATCGTCTGGCTGGCATACAATAAAGCTGATGAGCAGAGCTGAATGACAATTTCTCTTGTCTCTCAAGCACTGAGAAGTTACTGTCTCCAGGATCTGTGTAATGCAGTTAGCATGTCTGTGCCTTGATTTATATTCAGTAAAGTCAGAGAAAGAAAATGGGTCCAATTCTCCCTTTATTCATAGCTGTGGAACAGCACTGTTTTCAATGGTCTCTCTAGTTTACATGGGCAACAAAGAGATCAGATTCACTTCCATAACTCATGGAAGTTTCTTATTGGATTTCAGAGATTATCCCAGAAGCCTAGTTGATAGCATCAGCAGCTCTTCTCAAAAATCCTTGGAAGATTTAAGGCACTATAAATTCTTAACCACTGTGAGGAACTCGCATTTGGATGTCGCCAGGTGAAGCACACCTTGTGCAACATCTGGCAGATCCCCTTGTCGTTGTGTTGTAGCCAAGAACATCGCAGGCCGTTTTCTGAGACTTAACATTCAATTTGTTCAATTTGTCATTTAGGGCAAAGGCTGTACAAGACACCAAACACTTGCTGGCAAATTAGTGTTTTTCCTCAGCATTTTTTCCAAAAGTGTTTCATTGAAATAATTATAAAGTACAAACTGGAAATGCTGTAGGAGGAATGGAGCTGGTTCATGGGATGGGCAGGTCTGGTTGTTCTGTAGGCACATCTTTTCTGGGTGAGGCTCCCTATGTCCATAAGATGTACGCAGCACATGATGGGAGATGGAGTCCAGCCCTATAGCCTGTCCCCTATAGACGGCCAAGTGCGTGAAGTACCCAGACTGCAGTTCCACCAACGCACTGGTCCAGCACACTCCAATAAATACTTCTAGGTTTAGGCTGAAGTGTTACAACACTTAGAGCTGGGATTTGCTTTACTTTCCGCAAGCGCTAACTTTAAGCAGCAGGCTGCTCTTCCCGCCCAAATTAATTATGCAAGGCAGCTACTTCATCAGAGGTGGGGAGAGTTGGGCAGCTCCACGGAGCACGGCAGCTCCAAAGCCCTCCAAAACCAGAGGGTCCGATTTGCTGGGTGTAGTTAAGAAGGAAACTGCCTTGGAGGAGTCATTCAAGTATTTCAAAATGAAAATGCAAGTCCACGATACACATCCTCCTCCTCCTTCTATATAAGCACTCCTCCTATACAGACCCCTGTTCTGTGCAGAAGTAAATCAAGAGTGATTCCAGCCATGGCTGGACCAACTTTAAAATGAGTGAATGTTTTAGGAGACACAATGTCCTTCAGTTGCAGAGAGCCTTGGTTACTACTGCTCTTTGCTATTCATATTGTACGGCTGCTAAGGCACCCTGTGATGGCGAAAATCCCAAGGGTGCCAAGCGCTGTACAGACACGGGACAAAAACACAGAGACCCACCCAAAGGACCATAGAGGCAAAGCAGGAACCTAAAATTGCCTCAAGCTCCTGACGGTCACATTGTGGCGAGTTCTTTTTGGCGACAGGAAGGTTGGGAAGCACCCACTTGTTAAAGGGATAAAATACAGAGGAATATTTGTAGCGACAGTGTTTGTACAAGCCAAGAAGAAATTAGAGCAAATCCAATCACTGAACCATTGCAAAGCACCTCCGAGAAGATGTGAATAGTAACTAATGAAATATTCAATACAAAGGGAAGTAGATTACATGCCTGTGAATAATTGTGCTGAGCGTGTGCCTCACTCAGTAGCTGAAGGGTCCTTGTTACACATGATTAAGTAATTAACTTTTGTTGTGTATAATTACCACGATTGCACAATTATTAGGGAGGAGCCCAGTCCAAAGCTCCAGCGCCAGACGTCGGTGGCCTGCGGGAGGTTTTCCTCCAGATCCCTGGAGCTGCTGGTGTCCCAGGGAAGCAGGACCTGGCAGGCGTCTGGCTGTTGCTCTCTGACGTCTCGGGGCCCATCACTTGTCCCTGAATCAGATGCACCCCAGCAAAAAAGGCACCAGAGATCCAGTCAGCAAAGGTTCATATCTATACACAATTATTTGTAGTGACCCGGACATCCATGGTGGAAAACGTGAGGAAAAAAGTTTGTTCTCCCATCAGTATCTAATCTCTAGGGAGCTGGCTTGGAGGGGCAGAAAAGCCAACCCTAAAATTCACTAAAATGAATATTTTCTGCCTCTTCAGCTCCCTGAAGCAGCTCAGCACAAGGTAAAAGCAGGAACAAGTGGCCACCAACTTTCATTTCACCAGTGGAAACTGTGGGGAATTGTGTCCAAAGTAGGAAGGTGAAATTTCACAGAGGTAGGTTTTAGAACAGTGGAGCTGATTTAAAAGCTCACCCAAATCAAGGCAGAAGATGCCCACTTCAGAAAACATTTGTGTAACTCATAAATAACCACATAATTTTTCCATCAGACTGAGTATGCTATTTCAGACCAACCAACAAAAAAAAAAAATAATTAAAATTTCATTTCATATAGAAAGGCAGTGGTCTGATTTAAATCAGCAGCTCCCCCTTCTCACCCCAGAATTTTCCTGTTGCCACAAGCTGGAATATTTACTGTTTATTAAGAAAAAAATAACAATTTTTGTATCCTGGCAGATTCTGTTCCCCATTGCTAATATTTCCCTCCCCTTTGTCCTGGTATCAACTGCTATCCTCAGTCTCTTGCTTCCTTCCACTTCTCTTTCCATTTAGCTTTTCTTCCCCTACATAGTATGTCCCACTCAGGTCCCTCCTACTCTCAAAAATAATTGAGTTACCAACTGTCGCATTGCCCACCTGGCATACTGGATATAATTTCCTACCACGCTTGTCTTTTTAGATTGCAAAGTATTTGTGGCTGGGAGTTTCCCTCATTTTGTGCTATTCACTGCTCTGCCTGTCTTTCGCTTATCCTAAGGTATTACTGTAATAGACGTGATTAATAGGAATTATCCTCCCACTAGCAAGACTAATTCAATGCAACTGAATTTTGCATGACTGCTTTTATCTGTAGCGTACTCGGTACATCCTTACAACCTTGGCTGTGCTTTGTATCAGCAGCGGTGCAAATCTGTAAGGCTGAGGGAGAGGAAGGAATCCCCCAAGCAAAGCCAGGGCTAAAATAGGAGCAACACAGGAGACCAGAAATTAGAGCAAGAAAAGAAAACGAATATTTCCAGATCAGAAATGAAATGCAATGGAGGGAGATAGAGGCAGGAGGCAAAGGTTTTGTTCCCCTCTCCAGGAGCTGGGTAATAAAACTGGTCCCTAGAGAAGAGGAGCAGAAGTACTGGAAGAGGAAAGTGTTCAGGAGGGTGTTTCAGACTGGATTTCACCCTTTGTAGATCCCGGGCTTCACAGATTTGAAGACCTGCTGATTTTCAGGGAAAAGCATTACTCAGGGCTGAGGAGATGTGTAAAGTTCACAGGAGATGTTTTGCCCACCAGCGTGAACATGGATTAATGCTGCACAACTCCTTATCTGGTGGGTTATTTCCATTTAATGAGGCAGTGACTGAAGGAGCTCGGTGGCTGGGGAGAGCTCCCAGACACATCCATCGAGGACAAGGGCAGAACCGAGGGGGGATTCAGTTAGGATTTGAGGCCAACAGCATCCATGGTGTGAAGTGGCCAAAACTGCTGGATTTGCATCTGTTGGGTTTGCCTCCCTGATTTATGGGCCACTTCCTCAGAAGGGTGTAAATACCTGCAACCGGATTGACTCCTTGCGGATTTACATCAGCCACGTCCGTCCAAATGGCACAGAATATCCAACAGCTCTTTTTAATGCTGTTAATAGCATGTTGGGTTTGGTTGGTTCCCCCCCTCAATGATTCCTAGATGACTTATGCTCCCTTGTTTCTTCAAGGCTCTTAAAAATCCTGACCTGAATTATTTAACCTCCGTTCACCCCCCCCTTTCCTCCATCACCTTTTCTCTTTTGTTTCCTTTACCTTGATGTGTTTATCTCCTGCTCTGTCACTCCAGGCATTTCATTTCTCCTTCTACCCTCATGCATCTTTCATAGTTTACCCCTCTTTGCTCTGGCGAGGGGCAGGTTTTCCTATTTGGTGGCAATCACTTTTTGTGACATATCTAGGTTACTGTCAGGACTCCTTCTCTGTGTAAAATGTCTTTCATTTTATGAAACTGCTTTAATAATTTATCCCCCATCAATGATGTATAATGAAATCACCATCCTGAAATGGCTTTTCCATGTTGAGGTAATGGAACAGAGATGGGTTGGAAGGATGGTATCCCCGGATGGTATTTTGGTGCAAGGTAAGCCACGAGTATCAGGGGAAAGAGAAAGCTGAAATAGCTGAGAAGATGCTATTGTTTGGGGTCTGGATCAGAAGAGAAAGGAATGGACCTGCCTTTACTTTGCCTATAGTGCAGAACATCAGGAGGTACATGAACCATCGTGATACTCTCACTGGTGGCCTTTGGCTCAGAGCTAACCAGCACGGAGGTGAATCACCGAAAATAGCAAGACCCAAAATATCCTTCCCATAAAGTTGTATTCACACATCGCGGGATGGCAAAACCACTCCATTACTTCCCTTCCGCGAGCTGCAAATTTCCCCACTGTGGTCCAAAATGGATCACAAGAGGTAACTGAGGCTTATGACCCTCACCACATCATGAATCCGTGGTGGTGGGAGCGCCGCTGTATCTGGTTATCTAGGGATACCTGAGAGGCAAGTTTGGTAGCTGTGTTATCTTTTATTGGAAAAGGAACAAGGGTTTGAGAGGACTTTTTCTCCAGATCACAACTGCTGCACCAAATCGAGTTGAGGCTGTTGATCCAGACCCTTGCAGAGTCCTAGGATGGGTTAATTAAGGAGACAAATGCACACATGCAGTATTTTAATATGGACAAGCAATTAGAAGGTACAACCAAAATCCTCTTAATTTTCAGACAGGAAAGTGCATGGGCCAAATCCCGGTGTAAAACACCACCACTGCATTGCTTTGAGCCTTGGCTTTGGAGGAGTGCAGCTGACTTAACACAGCAGAGGATCTGGGGAGGTCAAACCTAGGATCCAAAGGATGCCGCTTGTTCCTTCCTCACATTCAGCAGATCCCAGTGATCCTGCCCAATGGAATAACGTAGCCTTGGGTCCAGGCTCAGCAGCTGGAGCCCATCCCTCAGGAAGGCCTCGTTCAAAGAAGTACCAAATCCCTGAGTATGTAAACATTTTATCTCATGCACCCAGAGTACACAAGTTATTAAAAATAATTAAATTAAAGCTGATATTGGATTATTTTGTGTGTTTTCATCCTTTATTCTCCAGTCACAATTCTCTGTAATCACATTTTTTAAAACCAATGGAAGCAGAGATATTTACCAATCCAAATGAGTCTAGCAGCTGCAAAAATAAATGTTCCTTTAAAAATAATTGCCTAAATTGCCCTAGGAGAAAAAATAAAAGAAAATTTTTGCATGGAAGTAAACATGAAAGGAATGGCTCTTTTTTGCCTGGTTCCTCAGTATTTATCATTTGAATATATAAATCTTCATAGAAGTCATTAAATAAAGCAGCTCAAGAAAACATAATTGATTTCCCTGTGTCCTCTGTGTAGCTCATCTCTGATTAACTATTCCTTGTTTATATTTCCTCAGGAAGAACGATGAATATATGTTTATGAAACTGCACAATCACAACTCCCAGAACAGCAGGTTTTCAAAGGGTGAGCTATTTTTGTATTCAGCAAGAATGTATTGCACAGAGCACTGACGACAGACATGATTGTCTGGTAGGAGTTAGCATCATGACAGAAGAAGAAGAACTCGGTTATTCATTCACGTCTAGCAGAAATATGATAAACCAGTTATTCAATCCAGGATACAAAACCCAAAGCAGTCACAAACCAGAAAGTTTCTCAAAACAAGGCAAGTTAATAAAACACTTAAAAAGCTCATGGCAAGGTGCTTAGGCTGGGTGCATTTTAGGAGGAGGAAGAGGTTCTCCAGAAATCCAGCTTAACTGTAACAATCCTCATGGGGTTTTATAGGAGATGTATATGATGGGGAATTCTCTTTTCTGGGCCAAAGTCATATTAACAGAGCTAAAATCTCCATTGGTCTTCAGGTGTTAATGCCACTACTCTCTGGGGCATGTAGGCTCCTAAATAAGTTTTGAAAATGGTCCTCAGGGAAGTGTTTAAATGGAAAACCAAAACACAAAGAATTTAATCGCTTTCCCAAGTTGCTATAGTGCAACTATAGTACATCGCCGAATCTCAGTCCAGCATTAGTCTTAGCTCAAGAAATTCTTTTCTAAGTGCTGTCTTCAGAAACGTGCAGTTTTCTCTCTCCTGAAAGCAACCCAGCAGCTCAGAAATGGGTGACTAATGCATTTCCTGCTTCTGTCTAGATACACACAAATTATTCATAATTATTTCAGTGACTTTTTCATTTGTCTTAATTTGCATGGCATAATGGCAATTATGTGCTGGATTTCCCAGTGAAAAGTGCAAGGAAAATGTTAAACTGAAGCTGTGCTACCAAGCATCACTAAGAGATTTGGGTAGAACTTGGTGCTCCTTATCTATCCACCCTCTCCACAGTCTCCATCATTTTTATCAGGCAGACTTCGGGGTCAAAACCCTAGAAGACTTCACAAATACCTCTATGGACATGAAAATATATGCTCTTACTTTAATTAGGATAGGCTTTTTATTTTAAAAGACTGTGTTTAAACATTTCAGGATGGAAGCTGGAAAGCCACTTCCCCTCATGACCGGCTATTCTTGAAATGTTCCTGTTTTCTTCCAATTTCCTCTGAAATAGCAGACATCAATCATTAAGGGACTTAAAATGCACAGCAGGGGCAATAGCTCTCCTCCAGCATAAAAATTCCGGTTCTTCACTGCTGGATTTTTAACCGCCTGAAATCTCTCATGCTCTTTACTTAAAAACAAAAGAAAAATAGGATGCTAAATTTCCAGTGGGGGAAAATAACCAACCCACCTCTTGTTTATAGGCATATGAATGTCCTTATACTCGGTGTAGCTAGAGGGATTTTGGATTGGAAAGGTAAGGGAAGAAGATCCTTGTCCACACTCCCCTGAATTTCAGCAGAGCCCTGCTCAGCTACAGCATTTAAGCATCCTATTTGCATGCCTGAGATGCTGAAGTCACTTCATGTTATGCATGGTAGAAGGAGTCTCCCCAGCTTTCTCCCGCAGTGAGGTAATTTCAGATATACATGCAAAGCGAGCAAAGTCATTGGAGAAAAATCTGTCTCCTTACAAACTTCTCTGCACTGGTATGAATGTCCAGCTTTGTAGATTCATCAGTCATTTCTTTGAGGGGATGCTTGTTACTGCCCTGGCCAGTATCTGTGGTCGAGTTGGTGTCTCCATTACAGACGTTGAACCCTGAGGTTCTCGCCTTCTCCAGCTCACCAAAATTGCTCTGCCTGGCAACTTGACTCCCAGCTGTGCTGATTCTGAGACTTGAATACACTAAAACATACTATTTTCTTTCTGCCTCCACCATGACCTACAGTTCTGATCAGATTTCTGCTGCAGGACATGCTGGCTGGCAGTGCAGGAAAATGGATATACATTCCTTCTTAATGGCAGACTGAGCTTGGCCTTAGGAGAACACAAAATGAGGAAGGGCTCGACACGGTTATTCTCTGAAAGACTCCAGAGCTGGTGCCATTAGGACTAGGACGCTGGAGAGATGACCAGTTTTATCCAATACAGCAACTCAGTGACTTCCACTGTCCTTAATGGGACATCGAGGCAGTAGCTCTCCATTGCTCAAGATGACAGCCCCTAGATATAAGTGCAATGGCCACAATGGCAAAAGAATTTTCTCCCAAGAAGGGATCCTTCCCTCCAAACAGTCTTGGAGCATTTCTTATCCATCTGGTCATCCAGAAGACCCCAGTCCTGCAAACCCTTATGCCCATATGGGCTTTTCGTGATCCATACTTCATGCAAAGGGGTGCCACCATCCAGTTGATGGGACAGCATGTGACAGTTGTGTCCCAGACCAACCATTAAACACAGAGCAAAAAAAACCCAGGGCTTAGTTCCTTCATCAAAGCTGAATTAACAGCAGTTTATTTCCTTAGTTCACCTTTCTAGCTACTAAGAGCAAAGCTCCTCCGCCCTGCCCAATGCGTAGTACGAGTTGTATCTGGCAGGAGCAGACAAGCCTGACTTTGGTTTGTGCGACGGGGCTCAGGTTTTGGAACAGTTGCATAAGGAGGAAATGCGATGTGTGGGCTACCGTGCTTGTGGTTCAGCTTTCCAGTCATGAAGAAATAAAAATAAGTTAGTGGGTTTGCAGAAATAGGAAGATCCTGCAATCCCCACCGCGGCGATGTGCGGTCAGATGATTCCTCTCTGGGCTGGCTCTGTGGCCAAGGCTTTTCCACCCTTCCCAGTTCTCATCTGAACAGAGCTCAGAGTTAATCCTTCTCATCCAGGAGGGCATCTCATCTTGATCTCATGCCCCGGGAGATGGGGAAGCCACCACTTACCTCGCTAAGCTCTTGTCTCTTGACACTTAAATATGCATTGCTTTATTATGTCTGATAATAAATAGCCCTACAGAATCTCTAGGGGCTTCTCTTGGTGGCAACGCTTTCCTCTTTTGAAGGATGGCACTAGCCCTTTTTCCCTAGAAGATAACACTGATTGCCTGCTCTTGGTGACCCCAAAAGCCTATTCAGAGCCCTTCTTCCCAAGAAATCATGTGCAGATCTCAGGCCACAACCTCCTGCATTTTCCCAGATTCCGACTTAGCTTTTTTTTGGCTTTGTTAACATGCATTTTGGCTGTACGGCCCCAAGCAATCCAGACTGCTCTGTGTGACTCATCATATTTTTTGTGCTGGCTGTCTTTGTGTTGTCTGTGAGTTGTGTCGGTGGTAATTTTATATTCATTTCCAGATCATTGAGGAAAATGTTGAAGACTGTCAAGCCTTGTAGCCGCCTCTGTGGATCTCTGCCCAAAAGCTCCACAGGCAATCACAGATTTCACACCAGCCAGGTCATCCAGCTCGTATCTGCTGATTGAAACCTATTGATTGTTTGTATCATTGATTAACATCTCCTTTTGCTCATGACATAGAAATATTTGGTTATTGTCATGCAGGGGAACTACAGCATCCAATATCTATTTCTGAGATTCTGACTATTTCTACTTAGTGACAACTCCAACCCCTTGCTAGGATTCCTCCATTCCCATTGCAGCACTTCTTTGCTATCTTCTCCCCAGTCATCATGTATTTTTCCTCGCAGCCTTCAGCTTCACTTATTCATTTTCTCTCCTTCTTTGCCACTATGCATAACAGAAGATACATGCTTTCCTTTTTGCCATTTTTTTTTTAGCATTTCTAATTGTGGACACTGAACGGAGAAGGTTTTGACTCTGGCCAGTCCTCTTCTGTGTCACAAACCAAAATGTCTTAGATATCTTTTTGGCTCTTGCTGAAAAGCTCCTAGATATCAGCCACATTTTCTCAGGCTGAATTTTCCATCTTGGTTCATCTCATCTACCTTGTTCCTCTGTGCAGAGGAAGGAGACATCTCAAACAATTCATTGCTAAGCAAAGGAGGAAAAAAGGCAAATTGTTTGAAATCGGAAGGATGAATGTAGTGTTATTAATGTGCTTAAAAATGTATAAGTTGCAATTTATAACCCTGAGTTCTTCAATCACCTGACAAGATGTGGTTTGGATTTCACTTTAGTGCTAATGCAAAGCAAGCCAGGAGTGCATCTGTGCAGACGAGACTTTGTTTTTGGAAGAGCTGATCGGCTCCTGAGCTGTTTTCTGTAGACAGATCCGGGCAGCGCATGGCGATGTCGACGTTTCTGAAACATCAGGCAACTGAATGGAGGCTGATCTCTTTGGAAAAACCATCCTGCCACATTTCATCATGACAAGCAAACACAGGACGAGGCGGTACCAGCTGGTGCCATCTCTAGTGCTTTCAAGGAGCTCTGTAAAAAGTGCACTTGGAAATGCACCTTTGCCTCGGGCAGAATTTTTAAAAGGCAATGGCCCTACTCGTGCCACAAATTATGTTTCCATCTGGAAATGTGAAACAGTTATAATAATGCTCTAAATCACAAGAAATCTTCCCTTGTAGGCTTTCCCTGCCTCTTCCTTCTCTATGGAGAAAGGCAATTTTGCAACAAAGATTTCTTTTCTGCAAAGGTGTGGATTATGAACGGAGAGGGGGGGAAGGCTGGCAAAGAAAATAACGTGAAAACAGAGAAGGACTTCGGGGTACTGGTGGATAAAACTAGTCATACCTGGCAATGTGCGCTCGCAGCCCAGAAAGCCAACCGTGTGCTGGGCTGCATCACCAGCAGCGTGGCCAGCAGGTCGAGGGAGGGGATTCTGCCCCTCTGCTCCCATCGGGTGAGACCCCACCTGCAGTTCTGCATCCAGCTCTGGGGTCCTCAGCACAGGAGAGACAGGGACCTGTTGGAGCAGGTCCAGAGGGGGGATATAAAAATGATCCGAGGGTTGGAACACCTCTGCTATGAGGACAGGCTGAGAGAGTTGGGGTTGTTCAGCCTGGAGAAGAGAAGGCTCTGGGGAGACCTTATTGCAGCCTTACAATATATAAAAGGGGCTTATAAGAAAGAGGGGGACAGATTTATTTTACTCAGGTCTGTAGTGACAGGATAAGAATCATCGAGTCCAACTCCCAGATATGTATCCTATACCGTCTCCTAAAGAGATACAAGTTCCCACAGGAGAAACTAAGTTTGAATTCATTTTAAGACTTGGTCCCACAACACAAAGTCTCTGATGGCAATATTGTCCCTGTCACTCAACCCTGCCAGCTCACAGTCCGGTCCCTGTCAGCTGAAACAAATGGATGGCCTCCATAGTCGTCTTCTCAGCTGGGAGAGGAAAGAGGGATGACCTTAAGCCAATATTGCTGCTGGAAACAGGGCGATGTAAAACCACAGCTGTGGGAGATTCAAATTTACTCTTGGAGCAGCCTATATGTCTCCATAGAGCTTACAAAGCGTAGGCTGTTGCATGCATCAGTCTGAGATGCCTGGAAACCAGAAGAATTATTCCTCATTCAGCACATCTGACCAATATTTTTAGCACCATTTTGTAAAGAGGTCAGTTTTCAGAAAATCACAGAATCACGAAATGGCTGAGATGGGCAGGGACCTCTGGAGATGATCTAGTCCAAACGCCCTGTTCAAAGCGGAGTCAGCTGGAGAAGGTTGATCAGGTCATTGTCCAGCTGGGTTTCAAAAATCTCTGAGGATGGAGACTCCAGAGCCCCTCTGAGAATAATGTTCCAGTGTCTGAAGCACTGGAAAAGTTTTTTCTTACATTTAAATGGAATTTTGAGTATTATTTGAGTTGGTTCCCATTGCCTCTTGGCACCACCATCAAGAGACATGGCTACACAAAGACATGTCCACCCTGGCCTAGAGTTGGGGCTAATCCTGCTTTGAGCAGGTACTGGGGTAAAGATGTTCAGAGGTCCCTTGTCCCACGAGCCTTTTGTAGAGTTTGCCCACTCTCATCCAGCCTCTCTTCAGCAAACGAGGTCTCCAAATGACACCTCAGTAAAGAGACAGGAATGAGACAGAGATGGACTGTGCAATTATTGATCAAAATTAAAGCGTGGAGCAAGCACAAGAGGCAACCCAACCGGTCTGTGGAGCAGAACGGGCTGCTCAGCTGCTGGAGCCAGCCAGACACAGGCTTTTCTGGCTTCGAATGGAGGTGAAGGTTTCGCTGATTCACAGCAGGCGAGTGATTTACTGCAGAAAGTGCCTGCTGTTAACTCTTTCCTTCCCACCTGGAAGCAAGAGGTAGCCTGTGGCTCTTCCCATGGTGGGCAAGGGGCTGCAGGGCTGGGCTGTGGCTGGTGGTCATGTCCTCCAGAGGTGGTTCTGGGGGACAGCTTAGCCCATCTAGAGCCTCCTTTGTCCCTTTGTTCCCCGTTCAGGTTACTGAATCCAGCAGAAATTTGAACCCAGCATTTTGGGTATGCTCTCTGTCTAGGAAAAAGTAACCATTCATGAGGAGGAAAAATACAGGATGAGCTGATCTTCTCTTTCTCCTCTCTTTTTCCCTCAACGAAAAATTTCAATGGGTTTCGTTTCCATTTTGCATAAGAATTTTTTCCATTCGGAGAGCTGTTGTTTATTATTCAAAGCCATTAAATATCCTCTAAAATCACAGTACTTACAAAATGAAAAAGGAGCTATTAGATCATCCAGTCTATTCATTTAAGTGATTTATTAACCTCCGGGAGAGGCATCTACCACTCATCCCTTCAGGACAAATCTTGAGCTTGACTTCCCAAATGAGTGCATTCATCTCTCTGGCCCTAATTTGCACGAGCCTTTGGTGCAGACGCATTTGCAAACCTCCTCTGTGCTCAAAACCCCTTTACCCCCTCAGCCCTCCCAGCCACTCGGGTGACCCTGGAGAACAGCTAAACTCCCTAAAGGAGACGCTCCACGTGCACGGACCCCACTGTTGCCATCTGCCAGCCCCGGTGCCTTTCTCCTTCCAGTTCACTGGACCGTGCTGTTCTAATTACGGCAGAGCCGCTCTTGTCTTTCAGAACTCAGTACTGGAGAGGAGATGGAAGATTTAGGTAGGCTGGGAGGAAAGAGGCTTAAGGACCTCAAGGAGCTGCAGAAGTGTGTGGTGGGGTTTATTACAACCAATCATCCATCCACCCATCTATCCATCCATCCATCCCATCCCATCCCATCCCACCCCTCTCATGTTCTCGCTGAGCTTTCTGAACAGGACTTGTCTAGCAAGTTTAGTGCCCCATAAAGGAGATTTCCAAACATAATTTCTCCTTCTCCAAAAGCATCATCTCATATACGCAATAACTGTGCAGGTTTTTTGGATGAGGGAGAGGCAGGACGAGCTGCTCTGGAGCAGTCTGCTAGCTCTAGAAGTAGTAGTGTAGATGCTTTCGTCCATCCCATGGGCAGCAAGATGGGTGGGAAGCCCCCAGAGCTCACGACCATGGGGGCCAGCTCCTCAGCAGGGGCGAGCACAGAGCTGCTATCACAGATAGACACCCTGACTGCAAATTAATGAGGCAAATCCTGGTTACATCGCACTCTGAAGTAGGACAACGCTCTCGTCCCTGCTCCACTGTATAATATACTAGACCAACACCTCCCCGCTGTGTCTGGATGCCATCGAGAGTATTTCTACTGCACTGGATCGTGGTTGTGTACTGATGCTGACGTGATTGAAAAACATAAAGAATTAAGTTCTTCTCAACCTTTCCGGAGCAGGAGATGACCCAGATGTCCCATGTACCCCAGCTATCACACCTGCACCTTTTTGTGGCTCTGGGGACATCTCTCATCTGTGACACTTTGAGATGGTGTTAGAGCATCTTGCTGCTGACTAGATTTTGATGGAAGATGTTCAGGTGCCTCCTAAAATGGACTGTCCACCAACCTGTGCTCCAGGGCATGCTCCCTTGCTGCAGTTTACTCCACGTTTCCACAGGGGTGAGGACTTGAGTTAAATTCAATCCCAAGAGCCGTCCTGCTGCGGGCTGAAACACAGGTATGGGCTGTAGGAAGGCACAGATACAAAAAAGCAGTAAGTTAATTAATTCCCACATGAGATTTCTTTTGCAGACTGGTGGCAGAAAGTTGATATTGCAGCTACGGTGCAGAGCAGAGCATTAGTGAGGGCTTTGCAGAGAGTTTCTCTATAGCCATGAGGAGGTCACCAAAACTTTCTATGCCTCAGCTTGTCCATTTAAGCAGGGCTTGCCTCAGGCTCTCCCTGTATCTAATAATACTAAAAAAAAATCACTGGTCCTACCTCCTGTCCCTAAAAAAATACCTCATAAGGATGTGAAAGGGCTCAGTAGCAGTTAATTTTGGAGTAACATCTAGCTATCTACTTGTTCACTTTTCCCACTGGCAAAACTGGCCACCCTTGTTCGAGCACCTCTGACTCCATTTTCCAGCCTGTGGAAATGTATTTCTCCATGGCTTTTCCTGAAAAGCCTCCTGATTTCTGCATCCATAAATTTTCGTCGATGTCTTTAGCCTGGTCCCTTACTAAAACGGTCCAAAATGTGCTGCGTTTCTGCTCGACCAGGCAGCCTGGAGGTCTGCTGTGCATGCTGGTTTGCCACATGGATCATTACTTCTCTCCCTGGTTTCTGCGATTGTTTTTCCGTACTAATTAGTCTTCATAAAAGCCATTTCCAGAACAGTGTGCACAGGCAGTCAGTAAGACTGCATCTGTGAAGTGCAATTTCCCTGCGACTAGCTTGGGGCTGCAGCACAGGAACCAGCTAAAGGGATTTAAGATCCCAGCGATAAACCTGACCCTGTGCCCTGGGGAATGTCACAGTCACCGCCTGTGCCTCAGTTTCCCCATCAGTAAATTGATGGTTCTGACATTCATTAGCAACACAGCCATGTTCTGGAAAACAGATAATGATTGCAGAGAGCCAGGTAACTTAAAAACAGTTCTAATATCTTCTGTTTAAAACAAAACAAAGCAAGCCAATTTAGCCCCTCCCCAGTGATTTTAAAAAACATCTTTTCAATTGAAATGCAGCCTTTGGGGTCAAAAATCTCCTCCAGCAGCCTACACCTCCTCTGTTTAAAGACTAAGAAATTGTTCGAAGACTAAGCGATCAACGAGGCTTCTTTTCTTTAAGCTTGCCGCAGGGAGATGTGAGCACAGGGCAAGGAAGGGGTGGCTGCAGGGTCAGGGTTTGTCCCACAGTCCGCTCCAAGCCCAAGTTCGTCGGGGAAGGGGTTGCAGCCTCCTCCGTGCCGGGATGGAGCCTCCACCGCAGATGGACACAGCCCCACACTGTGACTCCGAGTCTGGGAACGGAGAATGAACGTGGGGGTTGGGGAAGGTGCAAAGACTTTCATACGAAGACGTTTAGGGCGTTTAGCGCAAGCTGTCACAGGTTTGCTGGCTGCTGGGGGCTCAGTTTTGACCGGATCTTTATGGCCTCCATTGAGGAAAAAGGGGCACTTTCTACCCCAGGAGCTGCTAATGAGGATGCTCAGCAAATGCAGAGGCAAGCAGCATGGTTTAACTGCAATTTTGTAAGTCTGTGAAAGGGCTTACTCCCTTTGTAATTTTGGGGAAGTCACCTTACTCTCTGCCTCAGTTTCCCCATGTACAAAATGGGAATTTGAACAGTTCTCACTCTCGGAAATATTACCCAATGCTTCAGCTCCTGTGCAGAGATTCAGTATTATGTCTGTGGGGTGAAGGCCATATTGGGGTGAAGTTACACTATTAGAAAGCTAAGGGAGTGGTAAGATCCTGACATCCCGAATAATTGTGGTTTGTCAGCTCTGGGATGACAAGCTCAGGGGAGAGGTCTGCTTTGGCGGTGTTTGAGGCTGGGTGAGAAGAATCACAGCCAAGGTCAGCTCTCGGGACAGGATCACGTGTACGCCCAGGGATGACCAGGCAGGTCCTTTGCTCTAGGAAATGTCTTTTTACTCACAGTGGGTGCTCAGGGTGAGGGGTCTGAGGCCACCCAGGGCCTCTGGCAGCCAGCTGCAAGTAGAACATCTGGAACAGTTAGGAAAAACCCTTTCCCAGGACACTCAAGAGGTGCTTAGGGCCAGCCCTAAGGGATGGAGTGGATGTTGCGTGACCACATGCCTGGCTCCTGTGCATTTCTTAATCCATTTATAACAAGGTCAGAGTTAGTCATATTTGGCCCATTTATTAAAATGGACACTTTGCGGGGGGAAAAACCCACACCTATAAGTCAAAGATTTGGTCCTTGAAGATTCTGATTAAAGTGTGTTCTGGGTAGTGTCCTTCTTACAGCATTAGGGTTGTGACTCATTTCCTTTTTATTGCTATGATTCGCTAATGAATATTCGTGGTCTAATAGCTGCCTGGTTTTATGTTCAGGTTTCCTTTTTGTTTCCCTGCATCACTGTTTCCAATCTGACTTCAGCTCAGCAGAAAAATCAAATCTGAAATGCTGGCAAATGTCTTCAACTCAATTAAAACCTTGATTTATATGGTGCTTCTGCTACCTCAAGAAAGGCCATATATTTTCCTGATATTATGGGGAAATTACTCTGAGCCTATGAGAAAGTCAAGTTCGAGTTATGGTTATTGCATATTTCCATTAGCAAGCTTCTCTGCAGCCATGAGATTTTTCTTCTTCTTTGCTTAAAGAGAAACTTGGATGAAAACATTTGGATGTTCAGACCTTGAGACATGCAAAATTTGGTCCTTCCTGACCCCACAGCATTTTCTGCACCCACCTAGATTCAGTGCCACAAGATCTGTCTATTGCTCCCCTCCAAAGACACTGTTTATTTATTGCCTTTAAATCCTTAGCTGAGATTTCCAGGACCTTTAATTGTCTTTATTTTTGCTGTGAGTTTCAGTCTGAGATTCCGAGGAAGAGGCAAGGAGAAAGATGCTGTCTTACTGCCTTACAGCACCAACCACCTTCTCCTGAGCTGCTTTCCTCTCCCTTCCTTGCATGCCAAGATTTCAATGTGCAGCTAAAATCTTGGTGCTAAAATCTCGCAACTAAAATCTCTGGTCTTCACGGGGAAAAGGTACCCAAATTTGCATGAGGCTGGCTAAATCTGGGGCAAATCCACAAGATTTGCTTCAGACATTTTGCTCAGTGGGAAAACCTGGCTGCTAAATTCTTCCAAGATGCCATCTTTGAAGGACATGTCCCACTCCCTTTGTGACCCCACGCGCACGGCTCATTCCCTTCTGGACATGACACCCAAATCCCTTGGGACTTCACTGCACTGACTCCATCTCTCCCCTGTTGACCCCTCTTTTACCTCCTGCCCATGACACTCAGGCTGGATGGAAGAAGGTGCTTCATTCAAAAGATGAGAGACGAGCAGAGCATTAGAGATTTCCCAGACGCTTTTCAACCTAAAGGGCATCCAAGCAATTTGAAAATACACTGCACTTTGTATCTGCTGTTTGGCAATCAGTGAAGGGGGGGAATAAGCAGAATATTCTCCCTTGCCAGAAATAAGTTTATTGCCCTAGAAAAGCACAGTTTTACAGGGATGACTATAAAAAATTAATTAAAAAATCAATCATAAAGATAATTGGAACAATTCCGCATCAGCTTCCAGGTACTGATGGTAGTCAGGACCAGCCCTGCATGATGTCTCTAGACCTTCAGCAATGGGGTTGTATTAGTGCACAACAGACTTGATTTCTGCTCTGTGAAACACCCTGTTGTGGCTTTATACCTCATTAGTGGTCCGTGAACCACAGGTCAACACTGGACCAGTGCAGCAGAGCCTGTGCTTTACCACGAGCCACTTCTGGTCAGAGCTGCTTATTTCTGGGGGTAATTTCTTTGCTGATGTCTCAGAACAGAGGCATAAATCATGTCCAAATGCTATTAAACACAGCTGACATCTTCACGAGGCCTTTTGCAAGCTGATCACTTGCAGCTTTAATGACTGAAATGGTCATTGTTTCTATGGCCAGGATTTCCCCTCCCTTTGAAGAAGAGTAAAATTCGGTCTATGAATTGCTTCTCCGGACACCGCAACAGACGGCAGAGGGGAAGCCTCGACCCAGCAGAGGCTTAGTGAAAACCAGGAATCTAATACCCAAATCTTTCCAGAGGAAACATATTTATTATACGACAAAGCACCACAGGATTTGCCCACAACACCGGAGCAGGGATACCCAAAAGGGAGCTCGACCCTCTGAGCAACCCCAGGTTGGCGGGAGCTGCAGGTGACCAGCTCGTGCATCCAGCATCTTGCAAGCGTCAGACCATGGAGCAAATAAAAAGGGAATGCTAACACATGTCCTGCAAATACCCAACAGCTAGAAAACCAGGGTAAAACTGGATCATGCTGTCTGAGCACTTCCCCAAAGAGCCTGTATTTACAGGATTTTTCTCTTTACAGACACAGCCATGAGTGTCCCTGCCCATTCAGAGTGGAAATTCATATAACGAGTCCTCTGTTTTGATTGTAGACCATATGGCCTTTCCATCTCCAGTCCCTAATACAAATCTGTTCAGATTGTCTCAGCTGCTCAAGTATTTGGTCATTTGTGCTGGCATAACTGCCTAATTGTCCTTCTTTGTCAGGGCTTTTCTGGACAGGATTGGGTCTTGTCAGCAGCAGTGACTGAATTGATAAATCAGAGCATCTGTCAGAGGCTGGAGGGAGATGAGTGTCAGATGGGGAACGGACAGATGTTTTCTCATCCCTAAACCCATGACTGGCTGCAAAACCAAGTCGCAATTAATTCCCATTACAGCATCCCAGCTCCATCTGAGATGGGAGTATGGGGAAGCAAATCAAAAGATCTGGTCTCTAATAAATCCTGCCATCCCTTGTCAGACAATTTACCTCGGTGGCTTTAGCAATCTAAGCTGCAGCTATTTTATATATTTTTTAACAAAGAATGATCCTATTTCATGAGTGTGCAATACTATCTTTTTCTCATCCGCACAACTTCTCTCAAAGAGCCGCTTCTTTTCTACAGTTTTCCATAGAGTTAATTTAAATCCTAATATTGCTCTGGAAATCAGCCCTGTAGAAACACTGACTGCAGGTACAGGTACGTGCAGGTGAACACCCCACAGTCTGATACCAGCTGTGACTGCCCTCTATTTACCCAAATTAAATGTAAGCGAGTTAACATCCCTCATCCCTAGACAGTCATCAGCTTCCAATCAGTAATTCATCTTCACTCTCTGTTCCAGAGAGCACAAAAGGGAAAGAATATTAACTCTAATTTCATAAACTCTACTGATGCTTTCTTACCAGCTCTGTGGGCTTGCAAGGGTATGTCTTTCTCTGAGCTTCACACAACTGGCGATTTGCACCCCTTACTTATTGCTTTTTCTCTTCTTTCGCACATAGGACTGAGAAGATTTCAGAAATCACTCGGAGTTCAGCAGTCATAAGCTGTTTTCCAGCAGATATCATTGCCAGGAGAGAGCTCTTCACTTTTATGTAGTGCAGTTTTTCTTAAAAAAATAAATATCCCACAACATCCCATCCTTGTCTTCTATGTGGAACTCCCTGCCCAGCCTTGCAGGTATGATTGTTTGCCTTCCTAGGAACATGAATCTCTGTTGTTCCTTTGCTTTATACTACAAAGACATCCCCAGGTAAGGTATAACTTTTGACAGAACAATTTTTAGTGCATGTCAGGGCTGATGTGCAATGGGGAAAAAAGCAGCATTTCTAGAAGTCAGGCTTGGAAAATGCCAAGAACATGGGGGCAATCAAGTACTTTGGAGGGTGAGATGTGTCCCTATTAATTTCTAAAAGCAGCAGGCCTGGATGAATTTCACCTTCAGCCACCCATTGCTGTCATCCCCTCCACAAAAGTATTTCAGGCACCATAATGACACTGCAAAACCATACAGCTGGCCACAGCGTTCACTCTCCCAGGAGGAGGTAGTTGGGTGTTCTCCTGAGGTTCCTTCCAGCCTGGGTTACCCTGTGATCTCATGAGGGTGCTGGTCTGGTGGTCACAGTAGGTCCCTGGCCAGGAGGAGCCAGCCAGCCAGCAGCAAACTCACTCTGTGCATTTAGTCCCCTCTCATCAGCTCCTCCTCTCTCCAAACTCAACATCCCCAGAAAACCACTTTTCAGGTTGCTCTTCGCAGCATTTTCATCTCTACTGCAGGAAGACCAACTACTGGCATGAGAACCCAAAGCCCCCCTTGCTTTTAACACCAGTTTGCTAGCAGAGAATGCACCCATGGCTGAGGAGAGGTCCTTTGCTTCTCCAGGATAAATACACTAACAACAAAAAGTATAGTAGACAAAGCAAAAGCAAGCAGCTTTGAAAACATGCTGTCAGCAGTCTGTTTTCCCATCTGTCAATCCATCTGTCATTCCTCAACATACCTCTGGTACCAAACAGCTGCTCACAAACATCCCTTCCTCGGCAGGATTCCTCCCATCGATGCTTCAGGATTCCTGGATGTATTTGAGACCAATGCAGTGGTCCAGCCATTTATCTGCCCAATCTCAGTAAAACTGAGAGCAATTTGTACCTGGGATGTGGCTTAAACTTTTAGGAACTTGGGGGTTAAATCAGTGCTGGAGGCCACAACTTGTTCCCTATTTGCTCTCTAAACTCATTTTTACAGATGAGATACCTGTGCTTGTGCCCTGGTAGAATTCAAAGAGCCTGTGCAAGCTCCAACTTATGTTAAAAAAAAATCTAATCCAGGGATTTGGTGACTCAAAAAAACTCTGTTGGCCTCTAACCAGAGATGGTCCCAAAATTGCACACATGCCCATCATGCAAGGAGAAGGCAATATGTTCTCCCATGCATCCTTGGACAACCCAGCAACTGGGTGGCTCTGTCTTTCCCTCCTCTGTAGAAAAAACAGCAGAGAGGTGGCTTGGTTTCTGCCTAGCAATCTTGATTTCTGCAGGCACTGCCACAGGAAAGGTCCGGGAGCTGAACTGGAAAGCCTACAGCTCTGCAGACCCTCGGTGGAGCAGAGTCACTAATATGCCATGAGGGATGGGGATGTCCTCCCTGCTGCCTCAGCACTGGGAGCCACCCACCTCAGCCTCCCCTTTGGGTTCTTCCCTCTCCTTTTGTGTCCCTTTGGTTTGGTAGCCACAGGGAAGGAGCCTTTTAATCTCTCTGTCTCACCCTGCCCATTCCCAAAACACGTCTCCGATTTCCACAGGCCGTGTTGATGTTCTCAGCCATAACCAGGATGTGTATGGTCCTTCACACGTAGCTCGCCTCCTAACTACCACCCTTTACCATAATCTTCTCCCTCATTCTATACTTAACACTCCACAAAAATACATACCCAGGAGAAGGTAGGAGCTTGAAGGAAATAGAGAGGGACAACAACCATATAAATGAAGGGATAAAAATCATATGCATCCTGAAGGAGGTGATAATCTGAACAGAAGAAGAGGCAATGCCCTAGGAAGGGACTGATTAAAAGGAAAAACAAAGAAAAGCCAGCCAAGGTTAGGAGAAGGACTGTAGTGGGGACAGCTGAGCTAGCTACCTGTGAGATGAAGTCACTGCACAGCCTCCGTGAGATGCTCGCCTTAGATGTGCAGGGCAGGATGGTGGCATGTGGGATTACACCATCCTAGAGCCAGCCCAAACTCTGCCTGGACCACATTAACCCACCGGCAACTAGTCGTCTTCCAAAGTGGAACAAGAAAAAACAAGCTTTTTGCATCGCAGGAGCGGGCCTGGTTTTGATGTGGTACCCAAAGTCCTAAAGCTGGATACCCCGTATCTCCATTGCTGGCCAGATGGGGACTGTGGCATAAATTGTCCATGAAATTACGGCTTTAGCTCGAGGGTGAGATGTGCTGTGACATCTCAGTAGCAGGCACATAATTAACTATTACTATTTAGAGGATAGTAAGCATTTTCTGCAAGGAAAAAAATCCCACCTAATTCAGAAACAGTTAAAAGGTTCTGTTGCTTAAGAAATTTAATTCCTTTCACAGTTCTCAAAAGAAAAAAAAAGAAAAAAAGGGGTGGGGGGAGAAGGAAAAATATTACTGGTGTGTAGGTTTCTTCTCTTTGGGGTAACTGAGACCCCAAAGAAAGGCTAGCACTAGGGTTGCAGATGGTAGTTTCTTCTTCAGGTCCAAAGAAACCCCTTGAAACCAGGGAAGCAGATACACAGCCACTGCACGCCCCGGATGCAACACCCCGTATGCAGTTGGTCCTCTCTTACTGCTCACCCCAAAAGGATGCAGCTCCCACTGCAGTCCCACATTACCCCACCACTTCAACCAGCGCAGGTGCAAACACTAATTTGGGTCCCATACGTGCACCAGGATTCACTTTTCGGATGCAAGGGTGCAATGCAAACAAAGCCTCTCCCAAAACCTCAAACCTTCAAAGACGTGAAACCAAAAAGTCCCAAACACTTTTCTTCTAATTCCCAGCCTGCTCCGTAGCAAACCCGATTAGCACAAACAGGTATTTGAGGAGAAGGCACCTTCCCACTCCCTGTCCTCCAGCCCTTTATCCCTATTTTTTCCATGGCTAGGAAATCAGCACGCACAGGGCTAATTAGAGAGCAGCGATCTTATTATGCAGTGCGCTCAGCACGGCTAGCTGTGCTGATGGAGATGGATGCGTGTTGGTGGATAGGACGAGAGCCGAGAGCACTTGTCGTGAGCAGATGGCAAAGGGAGGGGAGGAAGGGGGAGAGGGGTCTCTCGGGGGAGTAAATCTAGCTCAGGAAAACATTCGGTTTACTCTCCGGCCCGGCCGACTGAATTAACGTGAAGTGCAATCGGCCTCTCGCCCATTAATGACGTGCTTCTGAAAGGAACGAGAAGAGAGGAGCCAATCAGTCGAGGTGTAATTGAGGGATGACTGATGGAAAGGCCTAATGCAGGCGCCGTTGCCGCATCGCGGTGAAATAACACACGGATGAAGCGACTCTCTCCCTTCCTGATGGCTTGGGGAGGCTTTTGAGGACACCGAAAACCCCCTCTGCATCTCCAGTGAGGGTGGCAGCTCGAGGGGTTGGGGAGAGCCAGGCTGGCACAGCACCGAGCAGGATGGGCCAGCACAGCACAGCACATCCCCCTCAATGCCCTCGTGACAAAAAGCCGCTGGTTAAACACCCTGCTGCAAATTTGGGTCCTGTGTTTCCTCCGGGAATCACCTCATGGCTGTAAAGGGACCATCACGTGCTTTCTTTCCTTGCCAGCTCCACCACATCCTGCTAGGGCATCTTAGTTACTGGAGGAGGGACGTGGGCATCACCTTGCAGTACCTGTGGGTTTGGTGGCTGCTGAGCTTTTGTATGGATGGAGAGGTCAGTCAGTGACCCAGATTTGCAGCTTTGGGTCTTTGCGAGCCAGAGATCTGCCAGACTTGACCCATAGTTGCTCAAACACGGTCTTCTGAGCTGGAGCCTGGGCCAATGCACAAGAGAAAAACCATGGTACAGCTTTCTCCTCCTACCAGAAGGGTCCCATATTGCGTTTTTTCCCCCGTACAAGAAAAAGGATCTGCTCTTCACCCAACCCAGCTACATGGTTTAGTGCTTGCCCCGAGCATGCTCTGTCATCACCATGATGAGCTTCAGTGCTTCCCCCAGGAACCTATAAACCACTCTCCTTCCCCATGTACCTTAAGATAGCTGTGACCAGAGGTGAACTTGAGCTGGTTTGGGGAAGGAATCTGGACCCATGCTTGACGTTTGGTCTCTAACCATGACTCTTTTTTTCTGTAGCGTATCCATGCTGTCATTGCACCCATGTCTGCTGCAAAGCAGGGACATAAGTCTGCTTCAAACTTGTCTGCTCGAGATCTTAAAATGCTGTACAGAGCCCAGAGCTCAGCCTGGGCAGCACAGGGCACCCACGGAGGGAATTATTCACAGGCAGGTCCCTTTCCAGCACCCAGTAATCTGGGTTAAAACAGTCTCCAGTATCTCAGCCTCTCCACAGGATCTACTTACTCCAGGCAAGCCACCTCTAACCTAAGTTTGTTTTAAACAAACCTCAGCTGGGAGAAAAATGTCCCAAACACACTCTTTTCCCCAGCAGCCACTCCCAGACTTCTGCTGCCATTACTGTGAGTTTCATGGAATCACAGAAAGGTTTGGGTTGGAAGGGACCTTTCAAGGTCATCTAGTCCAACTCCCCTGCAACAAGCAGGGACATCTTCAACCAGATCAGGTTGCTCAGAGCCCCGTCCAACCTGACCTTGAATGTTTCCAGGGATGGGGCATCCACAGCCTCTCTGGGAAACCTAGTCCAGGGTTTCACCACCCTCAGCGCAAAAAAAAGTCTTCCTTATGTGTAGTCTGAATCTCCCCTCTTTCAGTTTAAAACCATTCCCCCCTTGTCCTATTGCTACAAGCCCTACTAAAAAGTCTGTCCCCATCTTTCTTATAAGCCCCCTCTAAGTACTGAAAGGCTGCAGTAAGATCTCCCCAGAGGTTTCTCTCCTCTGTGTCTTAACTGGTCCCTTGCTACATTTAAATGTTGGACCTAAAAAAATCATCTCTTCTCTTCTTTGCGTACCAAACCCCACCACCCTGTGTTTGCAAAGCCATAGGGTCCTACCTCCTTCTTTCTGAAAGCAGTGCCCAGGTACAGCAGGACCCAGAACTGCAGGGCAGGGGGTTAAAGATGGGGCTGCAAAGAGAAGATGGGTAAAAACTGGTGTGCGCACAGGTCATGTTGTTGTTGTCGACTGCTACTGATCCAGCCGCAGCCCGTGACAGCTAAGCCGGGACTCGTCCCCATGCTCTATTCTGTGCAAACCCAGACTGCAGGAGCTCTGCCTGCACCTGCAATTTTAAGGATGGACATAGCAGCAGGGAGAAAAGGACAACACCCTTTCCAGATTGTGAGAATCCTACTGGAAAGCACAGCAAGAGTGGGCTGAAATACAGCCTGGATAGAGCTACGAAGTCCAGGACTGGTGGGTTTGAGATGACACCCACTGGTGAGGAGCAAGACTGCAAGCAGGCTGAGGTGTCCTGGCCACACTGCCTTGAAACAACCTTGGGGTGAGTCTTCAGTTCTGCAAACTGTCCTTAAGAGAGACCAGATTTAACTAGGACACCAGGAGAAATACCCCTAAAAGTGAATGTACATTTAACTGCAACCTATGGCTGCTCTGGGGCTGGCTGTCCCTCCCAGCTTCAGAAATGTCCATGGCGGTTTTGTAGTGATTATTTTACATATTTTATGTATCAGCAGAGATTTAAAAGACCTAGGCATGGACAAGGGTCCTGCTACTGTCCAGTTGTGGTAGGGTCATATAACACCCCCTCCCATGGATGGCACAAAGCAGGGGTTCCTGCCCCAGAAAGCTTATAGGCAATGAGAGAACAAGCAACTGATTGCACATGATTTAGAAAAAAAAAAAAGAGGGCAGAAAAAGGATGACCCATTAAAAAATATCAACAGGGACAATATTTCCAGCAGGAGCAGCCATAATATGTGAGCCCAGGGAAGACTTTTACATGCATGGGAACCTCAGCATTCAAAGGCAGTTTCCCACATCAGGGAACAAGCTGGAGTGAGGCTCAGGGGGACCCAAGCAGAGGTTAAACCCATGAGGTTACACCTTGAAGCCTGTCTGGGGCTTTACATGGGGTGTTCACAGCGGCCAGCTTGATCCTGCAGCCCCCCCTGCTCTCTGCACATATGTATCTCGGAGCAAGCAGGGGTGACAGCAGTCAGAATTTGTGTGGCAGATTAAGATGCTGAGAAAAGAGGGTGTTGGTGCTCCTGATGACTTTGGAGAATTAGGCAACATTTTCTCATGCATCACTTCATGCCTCAGTTTCCCTTCTGAGCTGTAGCATGACCTGAGCAGCAGGTCTCTCGGGTTGAATTAAAATTTTCCCCCAATTTTTTCTTTCTCACAGAGAAGTCCCTGACCTCCTCCAAGTCAAAGATGGGTCCAATCTTTGAGCCACACAGCCAGATTTCACGGCCACTTTGACAAACCCGTTGTCTTACACATTCTAAAGCGAACAGGTACCACAGTCCCCTCTCCAAGGTGGCCCAGGTATTATCTGCCTGGCCAGGTTCAAGCTGCAGGACCTGGACCCTAAGAAGCTGAGAATGGGCTGAATCAGTGCATGTCAGAGGGGGGTGCCTCAAGCTTTGCTGATGCTAAGAGGAGTTGGTAAGCCTGGATTAAGCTATGATTCTGTGAGCCTTGTGCAGGACCTCCCCAGCTCCGCTGTAGTAGTTGCAGGAGTGTAATGGGAACCACTTTTCCCTTTCCAGAGCTCATTTCAACCATCCTCTCCTCTGATCCCTCCACTTAAGACAAACAAGGACCAATCCAAATGCCAGCCATACTGGTCGAGCTGGAAGCTCTGCGTGCACTGGAAAGGGGGTCTGAGCACCCTTGGCCCAAAGGGACACCCGAAGATGGAGAGGAACACAATATTCCCTAGAAGCAAAAGTTATTTTGCAGAGGTGCCTCATAGCCAAGGCCTGAGTCCCCATTTCATCCAGGAGATGGGAAACACCTTCTCCTTTCCCAGTTTTTCCAAACCGGGTGGGTTTTGAGAAAATCTTGGAGTTTGGGGATGGAGAAGTGTTGGTGTTGCAGCAGATGGCGCTTCCGCCTAGGAAATGGGGCTGGGAACAGGGTTCTTGGTCCCATGAGCAAGGCGGTGGCTTCCAAGCATTGACCATCCGAGATGGCATGTGTACCTTGCAAATAGCCCAAATTCAGGCTTGCTGGCCCTGCTTCCCTGCTTTCAGAAGGTCTGCCTGATCCTCTTTCATCTCCCGCTGATAAATGCATCATTCACACACACACCCCCCCCCAGTACAGAATATTTGCAGCCACCACCACCAGCAAAGCAAACTCCTGGTTTGGATTGGTCTTCACACATATTTATGGCAACTGTTTGTTTGGAAAAAAAACACTCAGGGCATTATACACCTTTAGAGATTTTCTTCATGTTGAACCTATGTAAAGTACAAAGGGAAGGGGAAGGGAAGAACAGGGAAGGAAAGCTTTCAACAAAATCAGAATATCATATTTGGCTATTACAGCTAGAAGTAGCGTTTTCAGGCTTTTAACCAAAATTACTTTGGACTGAATTATATTATTATTATTATTATTATTATTATTATTATTACATGAGCAATAAAGCAAAATATTTCCATCTGCCTCAAAAACTAAATGCTCTTTCATGGAAAGCTTACACTTTTTAACGTCTTTTTATTGGTCTTGTCAATAAAAACATAGGTCAAAATGTCAAGCAACAGCAAAATCTACACATATTTATATGCATGCACACGTACACCATCCATCTATTCCCAAGTGCACTGTGAAATAATGGACTGAGAACCCATCAGATGGCAAGCTCATTACTTGACTTACCTGACCGATAATAATTGCTTAGAGAGAGGAGAAAAAAATATCAGTGCTCTCTGCTGGGTGGATGCGCGGACTTCCAGGGTTTCTCCCAGGGTGATTTCTACATAATAAGGGTTTTTTCCTTATGGGAAGAGAAGAGGGCAAAGTCAGTCACACGATGGAGATAGTGGCCATCCACATAAACATCTCTTTGCACAGCAGTGACTGAAGTCAAGCTAATGCCCAGCCCTGGTGGCAGATCCGTCCGGGTATGAACAGATGAGCCTCGGCAAATAAACTGTTCCTACCCCGCAGGTGACCCGCAAAAAATTGCAATTTTCTGGCACTTTTTTGCTCTTCCTTGAATACTTCTATATCATAATTGAGGTTTTTTCCCTCCCTTAATTGCTATTCTTTAAAGGGTGCAGGCTTGAGAGGGGCAAGATTTATATTAAAAGAAAGGCTTTTCTCTTTTCCTGCTTGAGCACAGGTTACTGAATTACTCTGCGTGCCTTTGATCAGAAACACGATCAAATATTTATACAGTGGGACATCCATCTGTTCGGGTGAATTCCCAGCAGGGTAGCTCCATTCCCGTCTTATTGCTCACTTTGTTTTCCTCACTCACTCCATTTTTCCTGGAATAAATTGGTTAAAGACTGACGGCGGAAGGAGTAAATATTTCTTATTCTGTCTCATCTGCACACATAGGAAATACTCTTGTTTACTCGCATGTGCATTTATTCAGCAGCGGGTTTGGGGACCGGTCTGCACACAAAGAGCTGTCCCCAGGCTGGGTTGGCTGTCGCCTCTGACTGTACATGGCTGGGCAATGCTCAGCCCATCAATCACCTGTTCTGACACTTATCATGTGTATCAGCTGGAGGACAAATAAATTTCATGCTGAGATTCCTGCATTTCCATTTTGACCCCGCTGGCCTTCGTGGAAGCAACATTTCTCTGTAATATCTATGCAATTATAGGGGTAGATACAGGATGCGTAGCAAGCATGGAGGAGAGGGGGGAGGATTAAACCTCCTATAGAGGAAAGCTCTTTCAAAGCAGAAAAAAACGCATCTGCATTGGTGTGGAAAGTGTTGAGCCAGTGTGACTAATAAGACTAGAACAAAGGCTGAAAAATGAGAATACCAGCATGGGGACCCGTATGTATTTAGGGGCAGTTCAGCCCCAAGTTATGCCTGTAGGTCAGCCCTTGGTTCCCAGTGGATGGATGGTCTGTGCTGGAAGATTTACCCCAGCTGGGGCAGGAGAGATACTCTCTCTGTTGTTTAGCAGCCTCTCCGGACAAACTCAAAGGGCTGTCCCAGAGGACCACAGTCAATGCAGGCTGGAAGGGACTTCAGGAGGTCTCTAGTGCAACCTCCTGCTCACAGCAGGGTCAGCTCTCGGTTTAGATTCAGGGATTTATCCAGCTGTGACTTGAAAACCCTCAAGGATGGAGCTTGCACAACTTGTCTGGGCAAACCTTTCCACCAATTCTCTTTCAAATCCACCTCTGCTGAGACAAAAGCATCCTCTGGCCTCTGCCAGTGTCTCAGCAGATGGGCTGAGGCCTCTTAAAAGAGCTGGTCATCCCGGGACAGACCAGTTCCTAAAGAGCTATGCTGTTATTACAACTGATTATAACATAGCCAGGTTTAAGCAAATCCATGTGCCAACACCTAAACCAAAGTCAAGCCACGACCTATTGTCCCCCACCAGGAGGGAATGGGCTGAGATCAAAACCACCCAGCAAGAGGAAAGGAGTGAGATTGTACGAAAACCCTGTAGAAAGGTGTTTCATATAATACAGCGTGTGCTGACTGCGTTCCCATCTGTGTCTGAGAAGGGTGGTTGGATGCTGACCGAGGCACCATCAGCACTTCTTTAGGAGGTCACCACCACCCCAGGTTGGTGGAGGGGACAGTCCTGGTGGAAACAGAAATACTGCATCACCGCCTGGTATCGGAGACGGAGCAGGGGACGGGGAAAGAGAAGGAATGCCCTGAGCCTTTATCATTTATTTTATCTACTGCTGACTTTGTGATCAAAGCCAGCAGCTCTCCTCTCTGGCCCCTGGTTAGAAAGTGAATTGTCACCAGCCAGGGAAGCATGGTCAGAGAGCAAGGGACAAAGTCTCACTGGTTCAGAGCTGGAAAAGCTTCTGACCCACTGTCAAAAATCTCATCTGCAGCCAAAGCAAATCCAGCCCTGTCCTCTGCCTAGGCAAGTCCCGACGTCTGTATTTATAGACATAGTTACCACTACATTAATGAGCTCTGGAGAGCGGCTGCTGCCAGCTTCTTTATGGATGAGTGGAAAAATATCATTCCAAGGAATCCCCCAGCTGGACATAAATATTTAGCATGTGATCAGCTGCTCAGTATTCCCCTGACCTGAATAAATCTGCGTTGTTTCCCCTGCCTTCAAATAAAAGGTCTATAATCAGGATCACTCCCCTCACTTAATCTTTTTGAGGGGCACAGTGGAGACTGCTGGTTTATATCTCTTTGTAGCCCCCATATCCCTCCATCTCTGGCAGAAAAGCTGTTTAAGGCCAAATTGTCTCTCCGAGGCAAATTCAGCTCAGCCACAAAGGATGTTACAGTAATTCATATTGCATGCAGTATGAAGGCTGGTGCTGCTCAGCAGCTGACACAGAGCCTGCGCTCGGGTCTTGCAGTTTGGAGCAGGCGTTACATGGGCCCTTGGTAAATTCAGCCTTTTAGACCCCAGGAACAGCTATTTGGGCTCAGGTTAGACATCTTACCAATCCAGTATTACAAGACCAATAGAAGGTGCAAGTAGATATAGAATCGCAGAATCACAGAATGGTTTGGGTTGGAAGGGACCTTAAAGACCATCTCGTTCCAACCCCCTGCCATGGGCAGGGACATCTTCAACGAGACCAGGTTGCTCAAAGCCCCATCCAACCTGGCCTTGAACACTGCCAGGGATGGGGCAGCCACAACTTCTCTGGACAACCTGTGCCAGAGCCTCGCCACCCTCACAATGAAGAATTTCTTCCTTATATCGAACCTAAATCTACCCTCTTTCAGTTTAAAGCCATTATCCCTTGTCCTATCACTACATGCCCTTGTACAAAATCCCTCTCTGGCTTTTTTATAAGCCCCCTTTAGGTACTGGAAAGCTGCTATAAGGTCTCCCCAGAGCCTTCTCTTCTCCAGGCTGAACAACCCCAACTCTCTCAGCCTGTCCTCATAGCAGCAATATTCCATCCCTTGGATCATCTTCATGGCCTCCTCTGGACCCGCTCCAACAGGTCCATGTCTTATGCTGGGGCCCCAGAGCTGAACACAGTGCTCCAGTGGGGTCTTACCAGAGCTTTCCCCATATATTCCCCCAGTAGTTTGAATTATATTGGTGCTTTCACTGTATACTCCCCCAGCAGTTTGTAGGTCATGGTTTTCTTGAGCTAGAAATGGTGTCTTTGTGTTAATACACCCAATAGGATTTTTCTTTCATGCACTTTGTCCATTTGCTTTCCTGAGCCCATGTAAATTTTTGACATCCACAATGTCTTGTGGCAATGACTTCACAGATTAATGACATGAAGGGAAATATCTGCTTCAGCATGTTTGCAGCTGCCCACCTGGTAATTTAATTAAATGACCTCTAGGTTATGCTTTATGAGAATGACCAAATATTCTTTATTTATTGTTTTTAAACCACTTCTGGCATCTGTCATATTTCTCTTTATATGGCTAAAACGTCTCTGCCTGTCTAGCGATGTCTTTCTCGGCTCCCCCAGCCAGCCTGTGGTTTTGCATTGGAGTCATGCAAAGCCTGCTTCAATTCTCTTTGGCCAAAGGCATTGCAGACAATGCGAGGGATTGTAACCGGGCAAGCTCGTGTTTGCATGCAAGTAGCAGACTACAAGAGCTGAAAGAATTGAGACTGCAAAAGCCCTGGCACAGACCATGGGAGATGTACATTGAAATCCATGTTCTGCCACTGACTTGCTGGGCAACCCTGAGCAAACAAAGCAGAACAACAGCCCCTGGGGGCACTGGGCACCCATATCCCATCAGGTTCAGTGGGAGACAGGTATTTCCTACTCTGGAGGCATCGTACTGCTCTCGTTGCATGGAAGCTGAGCAAACTCCACTAAAAGAGGAGCGTTGAGAAGTTAAAGGTGTTGCAGATGTGGGGCAGTGAGTGGGTGCCTATTTTAGCATGTGAAATGATTGATGGGCCTGATGCAGAGGGGCAAAGGCAACCCCAAGGGCTCACCATCACCTGCTTTCTCATGGCCTAAAGATGCATCTATTCATTTGCATGACAGCTTTTTTTTTTTTTTTTTCCTTCTGTCATTATGGAAATAAAAGGTGATTCAGAGCCATTCTGCAGTTCTAGATGCAGGGGTTTTTGGTGACAGCTTCTGCATGCCTTTCACATCAGGGGTTAAAAGAGGGCTTGGCCCTGAAGCTGCTGTAGTCAGTAAAAGACTTTTTATTAACTCTCCTATGTTCTGCACCAGGCCTTAAAAGTTAAAAAATGGAGGGGGTTGAGTTAGTCACTATGAAGAACTTTGATACCATTGCTAACACCTCCTGTAATAACTCCTGGAATGCCTTAATTAGAGGAAAAGAGAAGGAGAGAGCATGGCGTCTCCCAAAAGCATAAATCTCCTCTATTATTTGTAATTTCTTCTTGAGACTGGGGCTCTGGGAGTGCATTGCTTGGAGAGAAGGGGGAAAAAAACCTCTTCCCCTTAAGAAAATAAACTTTGTTGTGCTTATTTTTATGTTTCTTAACAGGATCTTGGGTCAATCCAGGCTTCTTGGTTAAAAGGGTCTTAGTCATAGTCTTCCCAAAGGAAAGAAAGAAGGTGAAATGTTTTTTAACTAGATCTGAATATGATTGCAGCCTGGTTTGCTTGGACCCACATCACGTATTGCAGATTTCTGTTTTTCCAGGACCAAAAGGAAGGGCCCAAAGCATACAGCCTCCGATTTTCATAACAGCTTTAATCTACTTGAGTAATGATGTACTAAAAATGGTCCTGCTGATAAAGAGAAATGGTCACTAGGAGCAGGATAGGTGGTCAAATGCAGCAACACTAAACATCAGGTTTGGAATAATCAAAGTGATCAAATTTGTACTTTTTTTTTCACCTCTCATCTTCCTCTACAGTTTTCCAAAGCTTCATCTCTACTGAGCCCATGCCTTTCCTCCACCACTAGCACGGACATCCCCAGCAAGTGTCATTGCAGGATCTGACCTCTTTCAACAAAACACTGCAAAAACAAATATAGGACCTCAGAGGTTTGGTTGCCAACCTCAGCACGAGAAACTATGAGTTGAAAGAAGAAATCAAAGACGAGCAAATTCTGAACCATGGCTTGCAAGCCAAGATGGCCTGTTACAAGATGTTGGTAGAAGAGTTGCAGAAGGAAAGGAAGAACATCAAAGACACAGCACAGCAAAAGGAAGAAAGGCTCCGACTACTAGAATTCAAAAACAAAGCCCTGAACTGTGCCAATAAACAACTCATCTTGCAAATCAGTGGTATGGCTGACCAGCTGGCTGCATGTCAAGATTATCAAACTGTAACAGACAGGCTAGGAAACAGAAGTGAAGTTCAAAAAACCAAAAATTACGTTCAGTGCTTTGAGGACAAATTGGAAGGTGTCCAGCAGCAACAGGAGAAAGAAAAGCAACAGATGTCCCAGTTACAGGAGGCACTGAGAGAGCTCACCCAGATATGCGAGAGTCAGAGGAACGATACGACACAGCTGAAAGGGGAGTTGGAAACGGGCTGTCGAGGTTTTGAGCTGTGGGCTGGAATGAGAAAGAGCCAAGGTGCATCAAAATACACTGTTCATCTTTTCCAAAGCAAAATCATCATCAGCCACCTAAATCGAGTTCAGCTGTTAAGGGAACAAACATAACCATGACATTTTAAAAACAGTGCAGAGATTTGAGAAATATTAATAATATTAAATAGGTAAATTTTTTTTAATTGCCATTAAGGATAAGGGCAAAGGCAAAACAGAATTTTTGCTGTTGCTTTTGGTTACGCTTCATGCTAAAGGTACATTTTTAATGGATAAATAAGATACCAAGAAGAGATTAGACAAGACAGATTTAAGCAGTGCGACTTCAGAGATGGCTAAAGGTGCTTCAGGAGAAGGGATTTCAGAATGCTGCACCAGAGTTCAAGACTAAAGGTAGTTATGTACTTATACCAGCCTATGACCGGGATTCAGTTACTGTCCCCCAGCTTTAGGTAGTCGAGTGATGAATCTAAATTATCACCCTATCTGAGACGCACTCCTTTTATCCTCAGTGAAGAGAGAAAAGTGCCACCAAAAGGTAATTCAGATCTCTTTATTGACCATAAAGTTTTAACCTCTATAAAGTCGTTTAAGTCAGGTGAGGAGACTCTTATCCCCAGCCCCCATCTCTGCTTCTTACCTGAGTCCTTGGGCAAGTCACTATGGCCTTTATCTGTTCCTTAGACTGGAGAAATCCTTCAGGGCACCCAACAGCTTTGCAGAGCTGGGTCTTCATGTGCTTCCAATGCCCCCTCTTACTGAGGCATTTCCCCACCTTAGAGGAGTATTAAAAGGAGCAAAGCATATTTCAGCAGTGGAAGGCACATGTGGTGAGCTGGGCAGACCTACTTCATTACCGAATCAACCACAGCTTAGCTCTTATGTACCTTTTTTGTACTTTATCACAAAGAATCACCTCCATTTTGCTCCACATCCTGGATTTTCCCCTCCTCTTCAGCCTTTGCATCCAGCTCTTGTCGCTCCTCTGAGCATCCCTGCCCCGTACAGAGGACAGAGCTGCCCGAGCAGCTTACGTGGGTAGAACAGCCTCTCCTCGAGGGGCTGCGGCTCCTCCGCGCAGAACAGCCCCGGCTTTCTGCTGCCGGTGGGGCTTGATCATGCACAGAGGCTTTCAGCAGTCTTTCGGTGTCTCGGCGGTTCATTGAAAACGGGCTCTGTCACCAACGCGGTGAGCACAAAGGCTGCTGGCCACAGCCCAGGCATGTCTCTGAATCCCCTTTCTGCGGAGATTAATGGGAACCGAAAAGGGAGACCCCGCGCAGACTGTCAATGACCAGCGCTTTGCCAAGCCCAGGCTGGATGGGGGCCCAGCCAACCTTCCCATGCAGAGCAGTGGGGTACCCTTGGCCGGGTTTGCGGGACAAGAAGTACCTTCTTCGGAGATGTTGCGCCTGGTAACCCCTGCCCACCTGTGCGGTGCCATCCTTGGGGACAACCCCAACTCCAACCACCCCTTCTGCAGCTAGCGGTGTTTTGGGGCGAGTTGTTCATGTCGAGGTTGCTTGGGTGCAGATTTCCAACTCTCTGGGGCTGGGTGAGTGTTGGGGTCTCAGTCTGGTGTCATCACAACTGGCTGATGCAAAATGAACTTTACGTACTTTATACCGTGATATCTCTGCGAAGATGCGGGGGGGGGGGGGGGGGCGGGGGGTGCTTTCTCCAAGCCCAGCATCTGCTTGAGCAAGGTGTCTCCTTCACGCCACCTTCTATCATCTATGCTCCAGCTCATGTGGATTCATTTTTGGGTGACCTTCCAGAAATACTTGTGCTTTGTACATTAACCAATTGCTCTGTAACAAAGCACTAAGTCCCTCACCCTCCCTTCAGGGGAAGCTGCTCTCTTTTCTGTTTCATTTTTCAGGTATAGTCTTAAGATTTTGATCACTTCCTAGACCGCTGAGATAGTTAAATTAGCATTTTTCGTTCTTGTTATTCCAAGAAACATATAAGCCAGTGAAGGGAATACCTAGAGACCACCAAACCTTCCAGAAGATCTAGGCCCTCAGTGTAACTCTCTGACTTTTAAGTAAATAATTATTGAATTCAACTTGAAATGTTTAGGACTTTTAGGTTACCCAGTTTTGTCTGCTGTTCGCATGCCTAGGAATATCTTTCTTTTTTTTTTCCTCTACTTTGCAATAGTTCTCAGTCTACCCTCTGATGTTGTATGGCCACAGGGGTGAAAAACAGCATATAGACCATCAAATATCAGCTGCTGCTCAGTACCGAGTCTCAAGACTTGGGAATCCTCTCCTTGCCTTCAGGCACAAGCTCTCTCAGGTGCCGTTGCACCGCATGTGAGACAAAGCAGTTGAGAACCAACACATGAAGCCCGAGATTAAGCAGTTGAGAACCAACACACGAAGCCCAACAGCTGGACAACCCCTGCTGTGTCTATACACACAACCCAGCGCTTGCACCCATGAAAAGCTGCAGCGTGTGTGCGTCCTAAAAGCGGGATTCAATCCTTATCACTAGAAACTGGTAAGTATCTTATTCCACATGAAGTGAGAATTTAAAGCCAGGTACTGAGTCTGAATGACCCTGCCGGTCCTACCATTATTTGCATTTAATAGGAAATAAATCTGGTCACATTAATCTTGCAATAAATCTGACACAGTTCCCCCCTCCCCTTCCTTCTTACAGGAATATTTAAAGCTAGAGGGACAGCCACTGAAACTGCTATTATCTCTGCCCACCAGCTCCCAGCTGGCTATTGTGACCCTTAATCTGAGTTAATCAGCACTACCTCCTCCTTTCAGCTGGGACTTGCCTCCCTGCGCGCTGCTCTCCTGCCCCACGATGCTATCATCTCCTGCCAGCTGGACAGCTAAACGCAGAGACAGCTTCGCCATCTCCAGGGGCTGGAGCATAGTGATGCCCTGCCACATTCATGCTGGGGAGGTGTTTTTTTCAGCTCTGTGCATTAAAAACAACAATTACCTTCTCAGCAAATAAGATGGATTCATTAGAGACAGCACACGCATCAGGCCTGAAGTGGTCGGGTGAGAAGGAATTGGAGTAGGCAAAACAGCCCAGGCCAGGGGGATGTCACGGTATATCGGTGAGGAGCTGTTGTCACCTCCCATGAGCAAGCCTTGAGTAAGCCTCCCATGAGAAAGCTTTGCCTGAATGCGGCTATCTCAGCCTTGCATTACAGAGAGAGCAGTGGGTGGTGAAAAACGTTCCCCAAGGTGCCCACTGCGAAGCAGCTCCTGCCAAAGCACAGACTAGTGACCTCTCCACGATGCCACGGCAGACCAGAGCTGGAGGCAGACGGTTTCACTCCATGCAACAGCAGGCTCAAATTTTCATTGGGACAAGTGCTATAATTACTCCTTCATTTATCACAGTTCCCAAGAGCGTGATAATTTGGGTAGAACTAAAACATCTCTTTCAAAAATGCATCTTGATGTAAAGGACTTGCAGGATAGGAGAGAGGCTTCCTCCTAAAGGAAGCCTTTTCCACCTGAAGGTTAGGTAGCTACTTCAGAGGAGTCATCAAGGTCCCTCTCAAGTCCACTGCGAGTGAGAGGCAGCTCCAGTGGGCTGCTCGCCTTGCTCCAAGGCACACATCTAAGGCAAGGGGCTGGACTCCAACTTTAGAGGGGCTCCTTTTCCCTAGTGACTTTGGAGGAGGCTCCAGTTTCTATCTTTGAGGAGTACACCAGACTTTCTGATGGGTGAAAGCAGAAGCTTATGAACCTCAGCTCAGGTATATAAACCCTCATTTACATTTACGTGACTTGATCTTCCCATGATGGGTTTTGCTTGCAGGGGAACTGAAGGACCCACCAGTGTCTGTGAAGGTATCTACATGTTACTCAGGTCATCAAGACTTGGTATCAAAAGCATCTGTGCCTTCTTTCTGCTAAATATCACAGACTGAGCACAATGTAATCTTTTTCCAGCTCCTGAATAATTTTGATGGCTCTATTCTGCTCCGCAGGATTTTCACATGCTCCACCAAGTGGATCTGCTCCCGCAGCCCTTTCTCCACTGCAATGACAGCAGTGACCCAGTGCAGCCCTCTGTGTCCACCCTCTGCTCACACATCCCAAAATCACGTCTCTTCTAACAGTCTCACACTGGAAACTATTTCAGCTCCTTCTCCACTCTAGCCACCAAATCCCTCTCTGGATGCTGCTCCACAGGACCCTTCTCGAGCTCTGGGTGATATTTGTTTCTTGCCCAGTTGCATCACATCTCATTTGCCTTCATGAAAAAGGCATTTTTTTACTAGGTAGCGAAGGCTAACAAGCAGTTCAGCTTGCTTTCCACAGCATCCCTGTCTTCCAGGTTATTTATAATTCTTCTAGTTTGTGTGTCACGGACAAATGTTATCAGTCCCTGAAGATCTTGCTGTCTACACCATCCATGTGATTTCTTCACAGAAAGCTTTTTCTTCCTTCTGGCTCCCATCCAAAATACAAACATACCCCAAATAACACAACTGCTGAGACAGGCAGCAGGAAAACCAAAAGGATGGGGGGAGGAAGGGATGGTTTAAATACTACTTGGAAGTGATTGGCAGTCATTGGTTTGGAGTGCAAAAAAAGTCATTTATTTTGTTTTTAAAAGCTTAAATACATAAAGCTGAAACTACCACACATGCTTTGCAGATGATCACTACTTTCTTCTACATCTTTTGCTATACAGAGCTCCCACAACAAGTCTGTGCATTACTGTAAACACAGCAGGGAGGTGCTTTACATGTGGTTTGAGAAAAGTCTTCTCAAAAACTGAAGCAGATTGCAGTGGCAGGCAGTTTCATGCTTTGTGTTCTTCTGCCACACCAAGGAAGAGCAAGAATCAGCCAAGACAAATAATTTTTCATTTTCTCTAGAAATACTTTTTCCATCGTGCCAAAATATGAGTAAAAGTTTCCCCATCCTTCAGCTGAGTTTGAACCTTCCAAGCACCTTCTTTACACTGACTTGGCCATGACCCCACATAATAGTTAAAGATACCATTCCCTGCAGACAAAAAGCAATACCTTGAACATCCTACTTGCTTAAACTGAGAATTCAAGTATCCCAGATAAAGGCTGGGATACCTCAAGGATGGTGCTCCCAAAGCTCCTCCTGATGTTCCATCAACAACATGTTTTTGGAATGCCATGAAGCAATATTTACAAATGGAATTCCTGCAGCAAAAGCACTTAGGAGTCAAGATGAATATTTCTTTCTAAATCAAACCAAGTTAAATTCCTTCCCTAACCCTCCCCTGCATGCCCAACAGCTCACAGCCCTTACAAAATACAAACACATTTCAGTGGTACAATGAATATCAGGACCAAGAATGAGGCAAACGTTACAGTATCTATGCCACAACTTCCACCACCATGTTACACCTATTGCAACACACCACACACGTCAAAAGCACATAGGAAAGCTGACGAGAATATCTTCTACCCTTTTGAGCGTGCTTACTTCTACAGGAATAAGGTGTGAAGTACAGCAGGAGACTCCCGGGAGGCTTAGGAAAAGCAGGAAAGATTGTAGAAAAAGAAGTTGTAAGTGCAACTGGAAAACTCTTCCATTTTCCTACCAAGGCTACTGCTACGTCCAAATATATTACTATGCTCTTTTCAAGAACAAAAGCACAAAGATCTGCCAGCAGCCGAGCAAGATACGCCTGTGTTCACAGCCCTATTCTATATACCTTAGGCAAGGCAGAACTTTGGCACGAGGACCATCCCTTTGATAAGGCCTGATTCCTCGCGATGCTCACCATCCTCAGCTGAGCAGACTTTGCTCAATGCATGCCCTTGCAAACTCTGGGTGCGCTCATTCTCTTGAAACACCAGCAGCGTTTTCCAAAGCACAGACCAAGAGGAGGGACATGCTGATGGGACAGACTGTGGAGAGTTAAGAACCTCCTTGGCCATATGACTCATGGGGCGAGGTGGAGGTACTGGGTCCAAAACAACACACTTTGAAGGGGTGCCCATACCAAAGCGGTGAATTGCTTAAGGCACAGGGGAACAGTAAGAAGCAAAACTGGGGAGGAGTGATGGACTGTGATTTGTGGTCCTCGGGAAATCAGGCTATAGGAGGACAAAGGTCTCTCTGGCCCTGAAGGTTATCACAGCGTGGGGTGATGTGCTCATGCTTTCTTTTGTGCCAATTTAACCAGCTGAAGGAAAGGCTCCAGTTTCTCCTGAAATCTCCATTCCCATTAAAGACCCATCTGTGGATGCAATTTGATCGCAAATAAAATTCCCTTTTACCAGCATGAATTTCCTTTTCTCTTCTCATGGGAATAACCTATACCAGCATTGAATCTCCTTTATATTGCTTGAAGGACAGATTGTGCTGCTCATGATCTGATAAAAGGGCTAATACACAGGCCTTAAGGAGAATTTGAGGCTGAGAACGTTCAAATAGTGCACCTCAATCAACAAAATGGCTATAAGAGCCCTGAGACTTTCCAGGCTTGACTATGATGAGCGTAAGGTATGTTTCACGTAATGAAACACCTTGCTTGTCACCTGGGCAATGGAAGAGCACACCTTTCCGAAAAAGAAAAGGAGATCAGCGTGCCCTGGTTACAGTCAATTTTGGTTCTCCAGCAGGGACTTCTTTTTGCCATGTTTTACAGGTAAGCCTGATATTATGGCGAAGAAGAGGTGAACTTCTCAGAGCTGACAGAAAACACAAGTACTAAAGAGGACCACATAAAAAACAGCTATATGGGGGGAAGCAGGCAAAACCAGGAGGTTTAAGACAGTTAAAAGGCCCTGAAAAGGGGAGTATCTGGACCAGTGGACATAGTAGTTTCCTCTACTTCAGGAAGAAGTCATCATTGGGATGGGGAAAGGAAGGTGCAGAGAAACAGCAGCCAACCAGCAGCCTGCTGTAGAGGGGTGCACCCTGCAATGTACAAGTAATGGGAGTTTTTAAGAGACCCCACTCTACATTTGGCAGCAACTAAGTCCCTAATTGCACAGCATGAACATTTACATGGAGCCATCAGAAATTACCAGTTCCTGTCATGGACTAAAGACACTGACACCAAAAGCTATGGCTATTCTACCAAATCAAGTGTGCTCAGGATCATTTCTAGACCTGAGACCTTGGAGCAACGCTGTCTGTGAAATCAAACGCTTGCCCTCCGAATGAGCTGCACATTCAGGCTCCCAGGGACTCTGTATCAAATCTGTTAAATACCAAGTTTTATTTAATACTTGCATACTCCAGATCCAAAATGAGCCAGATGTGATTCTGTGGCTACCATGCTTCAGGTCTTCATGCTTAATTCCTACACATTAATATTCCCCCTACCTCTGCTCTCTGAAGAGGGAACTCTTGGCTACATGATTCACTTGTCCTCTCAATGATGAAGACACAGTGAGATAGCAGTCCAACCACAAAACATGTATGAAAAGAGATAACACTCTGTGCTTTAGGGGAATAGACCTTCATATAGCATGTGCAGAATGGAGTCAGAGCTTGGACTATTTAAGCAGGCTTTTGGGGATTTAGTGGAGAAATTTTCTTGGGATATCGGCTTTGAAGTCCCAATCTCAGCTCTCCACTGTGATGGGATTAACTGTTCATGGATGTTAATGACCATGTAGGTCACCACCATGGTTTGACACAGGGTTCTACAGACCTAAATGCACAAATATCTGATAGCTTTAGCTAAAGAATTGGATCCTGTAACTGTAATTGTTACTGCAACAGTCTTGGGCGTCAGAAAGCAGCAAATACATGTCCTTGCAGGACAGCGAGCCTCTGTTGCCAGCATAACAGAAAACCATAATCTACAGCCAGGAAAACCTAAGCAAAGGTCAAATTCAGTAGTTCCAGCGGCTGCAAGGATGCTTGAATCCTACTGTGGCCAGGCCTGCAATGCAGCTTCACACAGCCCAGCACCCTTTCATCCTCTCACCTAGATCAGCAGCAAAGCCAATGGCATCATCAAGCCAGGAAAAACAAAACCAGAGGCTGCTCAGGGGCTGGCTGGAGCTCATCACCTTCAGTGGCTTGTGTTGCCCTTCCCCGCACCAAGGTGAGATATCTGTCCCCAGGCTGGGTGGCCACTGTCTCAAGGGGAGGCTCTGGGTGGGAGGTGGATGCAGCTGGAGCCCCGTGGTCATCTGTTCATGCGCTGCAGGATGGTCACGCAGCCGTGATAACTGGTACAGCGCTGCAGCGGCGGCTGCTGCTCCACGCTCCCCGTCGCCGGGTCGAAAGTGAACGCTTTGTCCGTGCCTTCCCCATTCTCGTCTCGGCCACCCAGGATGTAAATCTTCCCTCCGCACACCGTCAGGCCACAGCTCTCCTGGAAAGCAGAAGGAAAACCCAAGAGCTGAGGAGCGAGCCTCTAGTTTTAGGCAAAGGGGCTGAGGCATTGTGATGGGCTCAACTCTCACCTGCCCAGCAGAAGGGAGGAAAAGTAGGTAAGTGACGTCTGGCTCTTGGGGTGCTGCAATCTTACTGTTTTAGTAAGAGTTTAGGCACTTGAAATGCCTCAAGCCAGCAATGGGGCTGTTGCTGTTTCTAGCAGTCCCTCAGGCACAGCACAGACTCACAAGCATACCAAGAGACCAGATACACGACCACCACCACTCTGTGTTCAGTCCACAGACCAGACTAGAGCCAGTATAACCCTCACCCTGAAACACATAGTGTGGGGAACAGGTCCTCAACGCCAATGGTTTCACCCGACAGATCCACTCCTCTGGCATTAATAGCTAGTGTAGACCCAGCCTCAGCAAAAAAACTTGGGTTTGCTGTGGGAGAGACATCCTCCAAGCAGCACGGACACCGACGGTGAGTACATGTTTGACTTGCTCTGCAGAGGTCACGTTCATGTGCTCAGAGCCAAACCCACAATATATTTTCCTTGCCTTCAATCTCAGCAAAGCACAGATGGCTCCTATTCTAGAGAGAATGAGAAGGCTCTGTGTCTTTCCTAAACCTTGTCCTTACCAGAGGCCCAGGGAGGGTGGCCACTTCCCGCCAGCTGTCTTTCCTCGGATCGTAGCTGAAGATTTTACTGAGGAGTCCACCTACAACATAAATGATGTTGTCCAAGCAGACGGCACTGATGCACCTCTGGTAAAAAGGGGTGGGAGACAAGAGCGTCCATTTGTTGTCCTCTGGATCGTAACACTGGACCTGGGAGGAGAAACACAGCTACGGGAACACGAATTTACCACATCTCCCTGCTTGGATGAAACTGCTATTCACTAGAAATAAAAGCACATGGGCACAGAAACATGGATGGGAGCTTCAACACCCCAAGACCAGTGCAGTGAGCAAAGGGACGAAGGGTTCTAGTACTCCCTCTTGCATTCAGGTCTCCCAGACAAAATAGGGGCTCCAGCATGGCTGTTCTTGACCACAGGTAAGCGTTCAGAGATGGAGCTGAGATGCACTGATGGCTTTTCCTGCAGCTCAGGAGACCAGAAGCATCACTTCTGGCTTGCAGAGGTCTCCTCCAGGCAATTACTACTGTTGCTACTTATCTGAAGTGAACGCCCACAGTGTCGGAGGTTTGTTCCTGTGGTGCCTCAGGGCTGACCAGGCTCCAGAGCAGAACAGGCTCTACTGAAACCATGCCTAATATACTGTCACCTCCTGACACCTTCCTCTCTGGTCCCTAAGTCTCATTGGCTTCCATTTAAATGTATGGCTTCCCATCTTATTATAAGGGAGTCTTCATTAGTCTTCAAAAAAATCCTCCCTTGTGGCTTAAGGACAACTCCATTTCCTTCCACGTTCCCTAGCAAACCTTCTTGTTTAGGTCTCTGTCCATTCTTGATGCCCCAGCAATACCTTGTCAGTGTTAGCGGTGTCGTCCACAGCACCGCCCAGCACGTAGAGCTTGTTCAGGCAGGAGACCACAGCCGCCGAGCTCACGGCTTGAGGCAGCGGGGCCAAGGTTGACCAGCTGTTGGAGAAGGTGTCATAGCACTCCACGCTGGAGAGGCGGTAAAAACCATCAAAGCCTCCCACAGCGTAGATCTGCCACAAAAGGAGCAAAGCAAGCCGATTAGAAACTCCTGGACTCACCTAATGGGCTACGCTGCACGGCGTACGTGAGGGGAGGCTAGGACTTGGCCAGAAGGACAGACACCAAGCCATGGAAAAACTTTGGCATTGGACTAGACCTTTAGTGGACCTTTAAAAGTCCGTTCCAACTCAAACCATTCTATGATTCTGTGAAACACCCCACACTGTACAGCTTTCACCCAAAGACTTAATACAGCTATCTGCAGAAGCCTTGCACCATCCCATGGTAGATCTTATTGCTACAACTTCATTTGTGACTACTTCAGGTGACAACACACACCCAACTGAAACCAATGACATCTTGGTTATGTCCTAGTTGTTCTCCCACCAAAACCATCTCTAAATGACCCATAAGACAAACACACACTGACAGTTCCTCACTGTACTGGGCAGGAGGAGAAGAGGGGGACGGCGCTCCATGCGGCTTCTTCCAAAATTTGGGCCATTGCTTACCTTGCCCTGAAGTGTTGCCATTTTGTGCCTCCATCGGCCTTTCTGCAGACAAGCGACCTTGATCCAGACATTCAGCTGGGAGCTCAGCACCCAAACATCATTGCTGCTGATGTGTCCTCCTGAAAAACAGAGGGATGGAGGGATGGTGCGATCCCAAGGACCCCATCACCTCAATACGCCACAATTTTGCATAGTTCCCCCATGCAATGGAACAACTGAGGCCAGAATATGGTTGTTGGGTTATGGCCATGTAAACTCAGCTTCCCAAAGGAGATACTGTCTGGACTTGAAGGCACTTGTTACACTGCTCCATCCCTTATACAGAACTCATCTGATTGATAGGCATTATATTTCAAGTGAAGGGTGGACAGGAGACTGATGCTTTAGGAAACCCTGACTGACAGCACACACCAAAACAAGCTCATTCCACAGCCGAACGCTTTTGACAGATGCCCAACAGGAGGGAAAGGTTTTTTAATACTGCCATCCTCCCCCTCAAAGGTGAAACTGTTCCTTGGGACAGCAAAATCCAAATGGCCTCAGGAGAAACTTCACCAAGAAGTGACTTGGCTCCAAAGCTGGGTTGCACATGAATGAGTCCTAGTGAATAGACCTAAGGAGCGGCTGTCCAAGAAGACATCGTGCTATTCTTTGCAACCGGGAAGGGACCATCTGGTCCAGGGTACCTCACCTGATATGTACACATCGTTCTTCAGTGTGCAGGCAGCAAACTCTGACTTGGTGTAGCCAGGCACGCTGGAGAGGGCTGTCCACTGCCTGCTCTTGGGGTGGTAGAGGTCCGTGAAGGGCAGCTTGAGAAGGCCTTTCTTATCACAGCCCCCAATGATGATGATGACTTCTGCCAGCTCCATGAACCTAGAACATGAAAAGCATGGGTAAGGGCCTGAGCCAGGCTACTCCTTTCCATCATTCCCCCCATCCTATCTAGGACATTGGCACCACAGTCCAGTGGATAGAGCAGGGTCCTCTCCTGCATCAGCTACCGATTTTCTGGGCAAATGATTTCACACCTGCACCTTCCTTTTTGTCTGCACGATCAAATCAAAGGCACCTCCCAACTTGGGTGGGGACGGGTCCAAACTGCATAGGGAAAGAAAATGGGAATGACCTTTAGAAGTCCCTCGTGAGATTGCCTTCTGCCACTCACCCTCCCCCTTCCAGCACAATCAAACCTAATAATCCTCAAGGCAAAGCCACGAGCGTGGAAAGCCGCTCCTGGCAGACTGCCTGCGGCGAGCTCTCTGCCTGGAGAGAGAAGTGTTTCCAGGAAATCTCTCTCTCTCTCCAGCCCTAATAGCAGTGAGCAGACGAGACAGACAGCAGGGGAAGGAAAATCCTGCCAACTAGTAGGTGGCAAGAGAGGAATGGCTCTGCAGGAGGGGAGGGGAGAGGAAGGAGGAGGGTGAAAGAGAGTTTGAAAGACTTGGTCCAATCCCCAGCTCTGCCATGGTTCGTGCAGGCTGACATAATTCACTTAAGACCAAAGCTGCAAAAGGAGGGAGGTAAAATGTGGATGCTGGGGGGTGGGATTTATCCCCAGTGAATTTTAGCTGTTTGCATCCTTGAGGAGGTCACCACAGACCCTGTTGTTGAACAGTTCCGTATATAATAACCTGTTGTGGTATTCAGCACAGAGAAGATGTGTCAAACCATCTCTTCCACCTGACAGAAACATGCCCTAAATCCCAATCTGGGACTTCTGAGGTGCACTGAGGCAACCTCCATCCTTCTGCCCAGGATGCTCCACTGAGCAGCAAAAAAACCTGCACTCCTTCGGCTGAAGAGCAGGAGAGCACAAGAACCTGGCCCTGCAGCCCCATGGTCATGGATTTCCTCTGGAAAAGGATGGGGAGCCTTGCAAACCGACTCGGTTTGATATGGTCACCCACCCCAGAGCAGAGGTGTCCATCAGCACTCTTACCAAGCACACCCTAAGGGACCTGTGGCACCATGAAGAAACAGCAGAGACTTAAAAAGTGGCTGGTCAAATCCAAACTTCACAGTCACAAAAAAGTCCAGATTTCTACACCCACACAACCCTAGAAATCACTTTTTCTTTGCCTCCTCCACTTTACATTGGCAGCTGCTTGGGCCAGCATCTCTTTATCTTCTTGCTGTTCATCAACAAATCAATGGAAACATAAAAAAAAAAGAAAAGAAAAAAAAGGAAAAAAAAGAAAATAAGAAAAAAAAAGACATTTGGGGATGCCTAGGTAACCACCTGGACAGTAGCTGCTTTTTTTCCCCTGGACATTAATTCCTGACCCTGCAGCAATGCCTTTGAGCTAGGCAACACGCTGATGGCCAGGAGGATTGAGACTGGTCCAAGCCTTCCTGCTAACAGACAGCCTGGAGAAGGTGGGAGAGAGACCAAAAGAGGTGAAAGGAGAGCAGACAAGTGGCGGAGCTGGGAATGGAAAACATGTCTCAACCCAGTGCTCTACCCATTGGTGAAAGCAGATAGAAATAAAGAGCTACAAACACCCTCTCCTGCCCATAGTCTGGACACACATCTGGATAGCATCATTGCACACCCAGAGCAGTGTGACTAGAGCACTCCTTGCCAACCGAAAAAAAAAGCGTCACGTGCATTAGCATAAATTGCACAGGAATCCTTTAAGCCAGGCAAACAATCTCCAATGCCTTCATTTTGGAAACAGGGAGGCCAAAAAAGAAGCAATTGGAGGAAAAGAAAAAGACAAAACAACCCAAAAACTCCCCTCAAACTTTAAGAACCATCAACTTAGGCCACGCAGGTCTAGAGAAGACGACAGTGTGTTTTACCTTCTGGGCCTCGATCGCAAAGAGCTGACCTCGTTCCCGAGGATGTAGTACTTGCGGGCCTCGTGCAGTAGAGGAATGCACTCCTTCGAGTCCTGGATGAGTTCATCCATTTCCACCTTCTCCAGAAAGTAGGTGGGGTCGAGCAGGGGCAGACGCACGTGCTCAAGGAGGTCCTTCAAGGCTCCCTTCCTGGCAGGTACGTCATGCCGTACCCAGCGCATGACTGCTTCGAAGACCACTTCTTCCTTGGGGACCACCAGCTGCTCATCGGACAGATATTCGACCAGCTCCTTCACACCCATCTCCAGGAACTCTTCGTGACACGACACCTCCACAAAACACTCCAGCATGAACCTCTTGCTCTTTTCTGTCAGAGACGCAATGGAGAATGAATCGGCAAACTTCATGATGCCCAAGCAATTGCATGGGTGAAGCTGGCCTTCAAGGAAGGTGACGCAAGCATCTCTGAGCTTGGAGATCTGCAGCAAGTCAGACAGTTCCAAGATGCCTTCAACGTTGTCCTCCTGAATGATGATGTTCCCCCCATACATATAATCAAGAAGGAGAGACATAGTGGAAGCAGATATCTTCTGGATGTTAATGATATCCTGGTGGCCTTCCTTGAGATTGCCACCAAACATGGCCCGGAAATACGTGCTGTTGGCTGACAAAGTGGCACGGTGACAGGGGAATTCTTGTCCATCAATTAATAGCACCACGTCTGTGAAGATGCCGCTCTGCCGGTAGGAGTTCAGTGTCTGGAGGATTTGCTCAGCATGGCAGGACCCGCTGCAGAGCTTCATGTGCAGCTTTTCTTTGCCTGGGCCCCGTGTCACATTTTCCAGGCTGCTTGTCCTGAAACTTGATTCTTCTTTCATTATTCGATGCATCCTGATTGGGAAGCAGTGAAGGAGACAAGAGAACAGTACACTATTAAAATATCTGACTGCAATGTCCAAACACCATCACGGTTTCTACATCTTCCTCGGTGGCACGAGGAAGTACAGATTCCAGCCAAAATAGAGTCAGACTCTGCCCCTTCATCTGCACACATGGCACCTCCTCAGTAACCAACATTTTCTCCAAACCACAGCACAGCGGTGGGCACTAGGATATTTCCAATCCAACCCCATCTCAGTAGACAAACTTCTGCCTTTACGAGATGTTTCTTCTAAGGCAGTTGCCTTACCCAACCTAAGCTGTACCACCACCTTGACACCCTTTCTTTCTGACATCTTGCTTTAACTGGTTTCCCCATTTTTTCAAATGCAAGTGCTCCACGGTATAGCCCAGCTGGGAGCAATGAGTGAATCAAAGACCCCAAACCCTCAACCACTGCCTCAGCTGTCCTAGACCCACTAACAGGTTGGTGCTGCCCCATTTCTTCCACTTCTCCCCCAAAGCCTGCCCTGCCCCATCGCTGTGGCACAGACCCAGATGCTGGGGGAAGAGTGAGCAGGGGACTGACCCTGGGTCTCCCGGCACTTGCCCAACTGCTCTCACCAGCTGGGTGTTAAATAAAAGGGGCACAGCAATGCCACCACCTGTGTTTTAAAAGCATGGCAAAGAGTCGGCACCACTCCTCGAGCAGGGGTGCCAGTGGGGGCCATCAGCAGAGCACTCCTGATCACAGCTTCTACCACGGCCGTGCCGGCTTTACATTGTTTTTCTGAGGCTCTGTAACAGCAAAGAGCCTGTTTTGGGAGGTGGGGGGTGGTCAGGCTTTGGTCTTAAGGGCCCCCTAAGTTAGGCTCTGGAGCATCTCACCACAAGCCTCTGGCAGGAGCACAAGTCCCCACTGCGGTGACAAGTTACCCGACATCGGTGGCTTTGTGGTGTCCACACAGTCTCCTGCAGAAAGGCAGGTAGCACATCCCTTGAGGAGGGTTAACCTTGAATTTCTCACGAGTCAAAATCCCTGGCTTAGCTCTAGTCCTTCATCTCTTTTCCTACACCTGCATCTCCCGGACAGCCATCGCATCTGACCCCAAAGGTGCTCAGATTCTCCCACACTCCAGAGGACACCTCCTGGCAGCACTTGCACCAGGGTAGCTGTGTGTAGCACAACCAAATCTAGTCCTGAGGATCTTCACCCCACCACCCCAAGAAAGCGTCACCGCATCCTTTGCGCCTGCAGAATCCCCCAGCAGTGGGGAAAACAGCTCTGCCCTTGCCACGGGGTTGCTGCAGGGACCTAAAGAGCAGTGAAGCAGCATGACAAGCCCTAACTAAATAGCTAAGAAATCCTGTGGGAGTGGGTGAAGGCTCTAAACACCCTAAATGCCACCAATGGGTGCTCAGGGCTGTGTACAGAAGGGAAACGCTGTTAGGCAGTTCAAAGTGATTTAGAGAAGTTACAACAAAGGCAGCTCTCTAGAGACGGTTTTGCAAAGAGCACGGCGGACTCCACATTTCACCGACACACGCGGCTCCATCCCAAAAAGAAAAGCACGTCTATATCCCCACTTCTCTCCCTGATCCGCACACGTTTCCAAGCCATCAGGGTCACGCGCTGCTCCGCACGGCTCAGCGCTGGGAAGAAACAGCTCCGGCTGACCTCCTTACAAAGGGACACCCCTTCTTCCCTCCCCAATTCATCCAAATGCCCTTCCCCAGCTCACATCGTCCTGTCTGCCCATGAGACAAACGATGCCAACGCCAAAGAAAGAGCGCGTTTGCTCCATTGCCCTCACCCATGCACGCTCCTCTGCGGGTCACCCTCTCCGCCCAAGTACCACACAGCAGCAAATGATGCCTTTTTTTTTTTTTTTTTTTCTTTTTGCAAGCCTCCCCAGACGCTAGCGCAAGAAGTCCAACATTACCTGGCCCACAGTTTGTGTTTTCCAGGTGGTACCTAGCGAAGACTCAACTTCCCTCTGGGCGAGCTCCCATCCACATTAGGGTTCTGCACGGAGACAGGTCCCCTCCGCGAAGCACGCTCAGCCCTTCTGCGGTGACGCTTGGAGAAGCACAAAAGCATCCCCTTTATCCTCACTGCCGGAGAGGTGGAGGAGAAATCTGCTTTTGTTTCTCCTGAATGACATGCCAGGGAGCTACAGGGCATTAGCCATGCAGCTGTCAATAACAGCCAGCCAGGGAGGAGCCAGGACCCAGGGAAAACCCATCGCAGCCCAGGGAAAATATATCACACCAGGGCAGCTTAAGGGTCCGAGCCATCTGGAGAGCAAATTGAGGTCCAGGTGGAACGATTCATTTGATAGAGACTCCATCTCGCTGGAAACCAGAATAAAGCCGATAAATAAAATACGGCTCTGTGAGCAAAAAGGTGCCCGGAGCGGGAATGGACTGGGTCAGGGACGAGCTGCGATCCCCCTCATTAACGTGTGATAATTAGGTAATTAGGTCCTTGAGGATGAGGAGGACAGAAGGGGAGGTTTGTCCCATGAGGCTTTCTGCACCCTCCCCTCTAACTTGATCCCAGTTGTTGGTTGAATTTTTAAATGCTCATAGCAGGCATCAAAGCAGCCCCGGGGAAGCTCCACGAAGTAACCCTTGTGCTGAAGACTATCAACCCCCCTAATGTGATGCAGCCAGCCTTCCCTCCCTTGCCCAGCATCGCTTCGAACAACTTCTATTATTTGACGCTAGACAAAAAAGAAATATTAATCGTAACCAGCCCCTGCATGCTGTCATCCCGGTGAAATCACCTTTCCGTGGGGCACCGCCGCTGCGTTTGCTGGCTGGCTCCTTTCTGCTCCTCTCCCATCGCTGGGATGCAGGGCACAAGCTGGCATCCTGCTTGCTCCCAACATTTGCATATGAATCACTGGCAACCTAGAAGGGACTGTGGTTTCCCAGCCTGTGCCGGGGGCTGGAAGGGTTGGGGGATTTGCTCTTCGGACCTTCCAGCCTGATAGATTGGGCACTGCCAGGCTGCACCGACCAGGGGTGCAACCATGTCCGGCACGGATGGAGCTAGGGATGACTGGAAGTGGCTCATCGGGACAAACGGCAGCATAGCACTGATCCTGCCCTGTGGGACACAGCAAAAAAGGTTTCCAGGGTGTTGGAAACTCTTCAGCAAGGTTGCAAAGCCATCATCTCCTTGCAGCCGTAAAGCACAGGGCTACCAACCCGTTCGAAACCAAACCCCAGCTTCAGGCAGCGCGTGCAGCCCCAGGGTTGGGGAGGATCTGCTGCTAGGAGTTGTAAACACACAAGTTACCACAATGAGAAGGCTTTGCAGGGTGCAGCTGCCCCCGTGCCCACGCCAAGCCGCCTATCGAGGGGATTTCTACAGCCAGACTGCGCTGCTCTCGGCCCTGCATCTCGCTGCGGGATGCCACCGTGCCCCAAAGCGGCTGTCGCCGTGCAAAGGCTGTGCTACAAGGCCACGCTTGTGGCCTTTTTGCATGAAACAGAGGGCATTAAATACCCCATAGAGCTGCAGGGCGTGAGGGTGTTTGAAAGGGGTGTCTGCTAGGCAGCACCAGAGGAAGGATGCCTTACGCTGCCAGTGCCCTGGGTCTTCTCCCAGGGTAGATACAGATACCAGAAGCAGCGATTTTACAGTGGATTAGGACTCTAAAATCCCTTCTTCACATTAAAAACGCTCAGCCTCTGGCACATGGCCCGTGGAAGCCATTAGGCACAAAGCCACAAGCATTAAAAAGATGCAAAAGGGAAATACAAGTATATAGGACCAGGAACTCCAGGCACCTGCTGGGGAAAGCTCTCTGTGAATGTAGGACCAAAGCTTACTGAAGGAGCAGCAGAGTATGCGTGTCAGGAGGAGAAAGGAATAGGAAGGAGAAGGGAGGCAGCTAAGCTGAAGAGAAAACAAGGAAAAAAGAAGGGAAAGGTAGAAGGGAGTTTTGGAAAAATCAGTAACGGAGACCACGGTGAGGCATCTTGAGGGAGATGGCCACTAGGATTTGATCACGCTGTGGTCTGTACTTCCCCACCATACGCCCAAGATGCATCCCATCCAGGACAGCCGTCTGTGCACTCCTGGCACCGCCATCCACGGCTCCACCTTGCCATGGAGAGAGTCAGGACACCCTCTTTCACCCTCAGCCAGCTAGCAGAAGTGAAGGGCAGTCACCAGCCTCCGGGAGAAGAGACCAAAGCAGGAGAGCCAAGTAGGTGAGTTAGGGCAGAGAAGTAACTAGAACGGAAACAGGATCCAGAAAGAAGACAGGGAGAAAACTAAGAGGCTTAAGAGGGGAAAAAACCCCTTGGTTTTCTATTTCGCATATGGTTCAATACTCACATTGAGCTTGAAACCCGGTCAGGAGCTTCAGCCAAGAAGAAGTTACTTGCACCAAGGGGAACCAGCCTTCAGCCTCATCCCACTGCTGCTGCTTACATCGCGGCTAGACTTCCCACGCCGAGTTTGAACTTTGAAAGCTCCTGACCACTGCATCATTTTGAGGCTTTAGCAGAGATATAAGAGATCCTTCTAATGGCAGGTAACTGTGTAGGCCTAGAGCACCAGCATCACCTCCCACACCCCAGGACTACAACTCCACTGGCAAATTTAAAGGGCTGGAAAGGTTCCCAGATACCACGAGAACTATCCCAGCTATACCACTAAGCTCTTATAAATAAGGGCAGTTTTAGAGAGGAAGAAAGAGTTAAATAGCACAATGTTGGCTGTCCCAAGCCATTTGGGCTTAGAGCCAGCAACCAATCCTCTGCTCTTTTATTTGAATAACAGACACAGCCTACATGACTCTCATTTCTCTCCTTTCAACTTTTCAATATCTTCCCCTAGTGTACAGCAACGACAGCCGCTAGTTAGGGATTATTCAATACTGTAGATAGCAGGAGCTCTATCCCTTCCCCTAGGGCAATTTTATATTTAACACTCAAATGGTATTGCCGGAGCCAGTCAAATTCATGACACGGTACTGACTACCCATCACCAACCAGTGAGATAGCGTTGTATTTACTTTAATCCCTTTCAACTATCAGTTAAATGCAGCCATTCAGGGGCTGGAGAAAACAGCTGCTTAACAAAGAACAATCCCACACTGACCCAGACAAGATCCCCTTCTCAACCAAAGCACCCTCAGTCTGCAGCTGGGAGCAGATCCTGGGGTAAAAATTAAAAAATAAAATAGAGCAAGCACCAAGCAAGCCTTTCCCTTAATATACACATCTAGCAAAGAACTGCCCAGGGACTTCCCAAGCTGGATCTCACACCCGGACTCCTGTGTTTAATAAGTGCTAATGGATGTATCAGCCATTTCTTCCTCCTTGAACTTGCTTATGATTTTTGGCCTTCACAGCACCCTGGGGCAATGACTTGCATAACGCGTGTTAAAAATAAATTGCTTCCCATTTGTTTGGTTTAAAACTGCTGCCTGATCAGTTCTACGGGTGCATCATTGTCCCCATGTGGCCATACACACTGAAAAATTATTCTACAGTTACTGTTCATGGCTTAGGTCTGCACAGTCACCTCGACTCCACACAACTGCTTTTCAGCTACTGTCTTCTGGTCATTTTTGCGTCCCTCCTCTGGACCCGCTCCAACAGGTCCCTGTCTCTCCTGTGCTGAGGACCCCAGAGCTGGACGCAGAACTGCAGGTGGGGTCTCACCCGATGGGAGCAGAGGGGCAGAATCCCCTCCCTCGACCTGCTGGCCACGCTGCTGGTGATGCAGCCCAGGACACGGTTGGCTTTCTGGGCTGTGAGCGCACATTGCTGGGTCATGTCCGACTTTTCATCCACCAGTATTCCCAAGCCCTTCTCCACAAGGCTGCTCTCCATCCCTTCATCCACCAGCCTGTGTGGATACCAGGGCTTGCCCTGACCCATGTGCAGGACTTTGCACTTGGCCTTGTTGAACCTCACGAGGTTCACATGGACCCACTTCTCAAGCTTGGGATGGCTTCCCATCCCTCAGGTGTGTCAGCCACACCACTCAGCTTGGTGTCATCAAGAGGAGATGCAACACAACTGTACCAATCTCAGGAAGGACAGATCTCCAAACCTCTATCTGGTCAGACCTTTGGCACTCTCATGAAGCATGAAAAAGCAGAAACACAGCGAGAAGGATCAAGGCATCATCATTACACAGGTGATCCCAGAACACACAACATCACAGACTGGCAGGGGAATACTGACAGTTTATTTCACAGAGCATTGCAGAGTTTAGTTTGGTCTAGGTCTATTTTCATCAAAAAAGTATCATCCTTTTAAAAAGAAAGGTAGCAAATATTCAGGACAATTATGGTAACAGTCAGTGCATTACGCATTGGGTCTCATCATTAAAAAAAAAAGTGAATTGTGAAAACAACTCTTTGTTGGATTGCTTTTAACACTTCCAAGCTTTTAAGCACTTGACCTTTCAATAAAGTCATCTCCAAGGATAAAAACAGAACATGCAGGTGATTATCAACAGATGCTGAGATTTAAACAAGATCTCTCACTTGGCAATGACAATCCACCAGGAATGTTTCAATACAGCACCACATTAAAGGGAGAAGCAACTTTGTTCTCAAAAGCCTTCAAATCCACCAAAAACTTGCAATTTTGCAGAAAAACCACACTGTATTTCACAGACTTGAGAGAGTACCATATAGAAGGACAGTATTTGGGGAAGGTAAGAGGCAGCATGGACCAGGGTCTTATTCAACTTACATTCATAAAAACCCAGGGTAGATGCAAACAAATTAAATTCTTGATTTGCACTGCTTAGGAGGTCCTTATTAAAGCATGACAATTCATATTTTCATTATTAATAGGGGTATATTTCTTTTACATAGATAATTTGGCCACTTTTGCCCCCAATTCTTACACACTAAGGCCAAGACTTTGGGGTTTCAAAACACTATTGGAGTACAGCTTAAAAAAAAAATAGAGCAGCTCAGTGCTGCCAAAACAAGAACAAACTGCTCGAGGCTGTTTTTATTGTGGCTTGTTTCTGGTCTTTGCAAGCCTGCTTTGTGCGTTGAACGTGACGCACACCAGCATCCCCCAGACCGCCCTTCTTCTCTACAAGGTGACTTCTCCCAGCCGCTCACGGGCTCTGCAACCCAGCTTGGCCAGCACCCGAAGGTCTCAGCCTCAGCTCCCATCCCCTCCATGGGAAACAACTTGGACGGTCCCATCGCTTTCAAGGCAGCGCGCACCGAGCTTCAAAGGAAGCTCGCGCTCAATGGGATTTCTCCCGTCGCACGTCGTGTCGACCAAGATCCAGCAAGGAAGGAAGCAACCCCACACCAGAAGGCCACGGGGACTGAGCCAAGACCCATTCACAGCTCCAGCAGCCTTCCGGCTGGCTTCAGCTGCCTTGGGAACCGGCTCCGTGTGAACAGCAAAGTGACCCAAAAACAGGCTCCTCTCCACGAGGCCTCGAAGGTCAAGAGCAGAAAGCTCCGACCGCCCTTGGGCTGGCTGTGAGCCGTTTCAGGGAGGGGATAAATTCAACTGCCATCTACTTCCTTTCTGAGCTTTTGGTTTTGGTTGTTTTTGTTTTTTTTTCTTTTAACCTCTGGTCTAGGATTTTGGTTTAAAGCCTTTTGCATTGGAAACACGCTGATCCGAGCTCTTACCTTCACGAGCCTGTCAGCATCTGCTGCAAGACCGTCACTCCTTTGGAGGACACGAACACGCAGCTTTTAAAGATCCTGCTTTTAAAGCAAGGAGGAAGGTCTCCTTGCAGGAATAAATTACACTCCGGGGCTGCTTCACCTTCCAAACTATTTACAACTCCTTCACCCATGGGCATCTGCTTGGCCCAGAGAGGGGGGAAGTTCCCACTGGACCACCACCTCCTCTTCCTACACGGATGCGAGGACAGGGAAGCAAGGAGCGACTGCAAACGCCACGCGGAGTGGCAGGCACTTTAGCCAGATCTGAGCGGTGATGGTGCCAAAGGCATTGCTTTTTGCAAGCCATCGGGGCTCCCGACAGAGCCCAACTCAGGGAGAAGATAGAAAGAAAGAAAAAAAAAGGAAAAAAAAAATCAAAAATCAAAGCATTGCTGCCAGCAGAGGCCAATCTACAGCCAACACTCAGGATTTGCCTTCGAGACTGCGGCAGGACTTTTCAAGAGCGCCGTTCCCCTGCGAGCACCCAGGCTTTGGGGATGGAGGATGGGACAGGCAGAAGGTGCCCAAGTGACGGAGCCAGTGCAACCCCTTCCCTGGCTCTGAACTTCGGCAGGGAAGAGCAGTGCAATCTCTTCTCCTAGGAAAGCTTCTCTCCTCCAAACAGCCTCCTGTTGCATTAGAGCTAAAAATTCATCGCCCAGGAAAGGGGGAAGAGGAGGGGAACTGAAAAAAAACCAGTAACAAAAACGACACTTCACGAGAACATCACAACATTCAGCTACACAGTCGCTGCACCAAGGGAAGGAGTGGAGCGGGGCAAGGGGGAGAAAGGGGAGACACGTCCAACGTGTTTTTCCCAGAAGCCCCCAAGGGGACTCAGGCTGTCACGTCAAGATTCAAATAACTTCAGCCATAAGGTCGAGGATTTAATGAACACGGTATTTCCACTCATGCCCTGGAAAAATTACACTCAAAAAAAAAAGAGAGAGACAAAAATTCAGATTTTCTACATATTTACAAAAATAAGCCCCCCGACCTCACAACCAGGGAGGTAGAGCAGCTAGCGATGGGGTATGGGAAGGGGTCTCTGCCCGACCAGCAGTTCCTCAAAGGTTCCCATCCCGCAGCACACAGGAAAGCACGGCTTTCGCTGCTGGAGCGAACGCGGGGGACGCCACGCGCCGGGGTCGGACCAGAGCCCCTCAGTTCATCCGCAGCTTGGTGTCCCGGTGATCCGTGGGGGTGACCATCTCGTTGGCATAGCCGTTCTCGGAGCAGAGAGACAGCTCGTCCGTGGTCTCCACGCCGTTGTTGATCTCTGGGGAGGGTAGAGAAAGCACGGACATCGTCACAGGGGTGCAAGTCCCAGGAGCATCCCCCATGGATGGGGAAACTGAGGCACTGAGCAGCTGCGCAATTCCAGCACATAGGATCTATCTGATCCTACAGGGATTTCACCCTGGGTTTAGTAACACTGCACCCATTTAAAACCAGTTCTGAACAGGATCTGCCTCCAAATAGAGCTCATTCCTAGATTTCAGACCTTGACAATCTTGCCACCATCAGAGGCAAAACTGGATTCCCCCGTATACATGATGCTACTCCACAGGCTGAGTTAGTCACCTGTGGGAAAAGGATGCAAAATACCTGAACTTAATCTCTACCCAAATGGCCATTCTGGAAAAGGGCAGACTCCTATTATCACTGGTTTCACTGGGAAAAATGTGCAACCAACCACCAATGTTTTAATTGTAAACACCCACCCTAAGCAAGAACATTTGTTTCAGAGGCACAAAACTTTAATATGTATCCCTAACCTCTAAGGATATTTCATGTCTAGGACATTGTCCCACACTGGGGAGGCTTAATTCTGCTGTGACCAACTGCTTTCCCTATCTGGGTTTCATGGATTTACACCTGATTTTCACCATCTCTAGAAGGCAGAATCCAGCCCGCATTTCACACAGTAAGCTCTTTGAAGCAAGAGTTGTCGTTTTGCTGTGTATGTGCCCAGTACAATAAACCCTGATCCCTGCTAGAGGTCTCTAGCCCCTACATACAAAGAAAACCCGTAACAAAGCTCAAGGGGAGATTATATTCACATTCTTTCAAATGTGAGTTTTCAGGCTTCACTCACCAACTTTAATCTTTCAAAGCTAAATGTTTCCCTCTTCGTACGCATTTCTGAGATCTTTCTTAGAGGTGGGGTGAGATGGAGACGTTGCCAGCATATTCCAACACAAGTAAATGCTGAGAGGAGCACAAGGATATCAGGAACCCCTCAACTTGTAGTGCCACTGAATTCCAGGTCTACCCCAAGCTCATCACCACTATTTGTGGTGATCTATGCCATTATTTTAATGGGTTTTATAGCTTTTGACATGCTTTTAACAATTGAGAGCAGAGAAGATGTGGGACAGTACAAGAGAGGTGCATGCCGTAACTTGGGAAGTTAAATGCAGCATTTCTGAGCAAATCAGCGCTCAGACATGCACCAGTTTGGGATGGATGAGCCATGACCATATCCCACAAGTGGTTCAGTGCAGCAGGGTCAGTCCAGTCATCCAGTCCCACCAGCAGATGATGACACCCGTACCAAGACCTCCTCCTCCGTCAGCAGAGAGCAGGGTGAGAGCTGAGGGATGGAGCAAAGGGCTCTGGCCAACCAGCCCCATCCATACCTGAGAAGATCAGCTTCTCCTTCATGATCTTGACATCCCGGCTGGACCGGCGGACAGCAGCGCTGAGCATGATCTGCTCCGGGTTGTAGGTCCTGATGCTTCCTAGGCGCCACCTGCAAGACAAGAAGGGATCTCAGGGGCTGGTCTTCCCAACCATGGGAGCATCCTCAGTGCAAGTGGCCACCAACAACGTGGAGACCAACAAGTCCCAGAGACCCTCACGCCTTCGTTCCCTCGCACATACGCAACCCCTCACGGTCCGAGGATGTTCAGAGATGAGCATGTTATCTCAAAGGGGTACAGACATACAAGCAGGTCATCTTTAACCACCTTGAACATCCTAATTCCACTAATTTCACCAAGGACAGCAGATGCCCCAAACCTCTCTCTATCACATCAGCTATCCAGCTGCCCAAAGGAGGTCAGGCTGTTTTGACTCTTAGGGTTGGAAAGAGGGAACAGAACAAGAGACTAAGCCAAGTAAAGAAACAAACCATAACCTTTTCCTCGCTGAGTGACGTGCTCATGCTTGTGGGAGAAGAGAGCTCAACGACAATTAAAGGTCTCAAACCTGAGACACAGCAAAGACGCTGACACGAGCTGCTCTGCAGGAAAGTACAAGCAGTCCCAATGCAGGTACCTGCCACGTGCCCTTAAATGTAGTTTCCCCCAGTGCACTTCCCTCCCCAAACACCAGGGCTTTACTTAAATGTTTCTACGCAAACCCTCCACTTTTTAAGCCTCGACGAAACTCGGTGTTCACCAAAAGTTTCCACCACATGAACAATATAAGGCTGATGGGAACTTGGCTCAACTTCAAACTAGCCAGACATTTATTCTCATTACTGAATGCATCTAAAGAAAATTACTGATGTCAGTAATAAGCAGCAGCAGCAAGTTCAAGGGGGATTTTGCTTTTAAAGCTGTTTTTCAGCCTGGGAGCACCCCCGTAGCAGACCCTCAGCTGCAGAGCTGCTGGCATTAGGAGTGGAAGGTGGGCTGCTGCTGCTGCAATAGGGGAAAACAGGGCTCGGTGGGCTCAGACAAAGCAGCCGTACCCAAGATCCCATTGCAAAGGGATGCTGTTTAGGCCAGGCTTTCATAGCCCACACCTCAGCGATTCGTCCTACCTCTGGACCACAGAGGAAGGCTTTCAAGTAAATCCCATTCTCCCTGCCCAAGCCAGGGATGCTATAAGGTTATTTGATGAAGAAACAGCAGGGATATAGGGTGGCTTACGGGGTTTCTGATCTTCTGGCACCATCTAGTGGCTTACCTACACAAGGGAAGGTGGGTTTTAATTTTTTTTTTTTTTTTAAAAGGTGACAACCACCTTCTCTTCAATTTCTAACCCTCTACCAAGCCCCAGGAGCAGAGGATTTGAAGAGCCCCACACATCTCCAAGCCTGGGTCCACAGAATCAGCCTGAAGAAGCAACATCCGCAAAAGAGGTTCTGCAATTTTTCCGGGACAACCTAGCTGGTGTTGATTTCATGGGTTTTCCATCCCCTTCCCAAATCCCAGTGGATGACACTGCACCATCACACTTTGACCAGGGTACAGATGAAGGCAGATGCTCTGCTACAGAGAAAAGAAGGGATGGGATGGTGTCCCGGGGCTGGGATAGAGTTAATTTTCTTTCTGGCAGCTGGTATAGTGTTGCATTTTGGATTCAGTATGAGAAGAATGTTGATAACACACTGATGTTTTCAGTTATTGCTAAGTAGTGTTTGTACTAAGTCAAGGATTTTTCACCTTCTCATGCCCAGCCAGCAAGAAGGCTGGAGGGGCACAAGGAGTTGGGAGGGGACACAGCCGGGACAGTTGACCCAAACTGGTATTCCATACCATGTGACATCATGCCCAGTATATAAACTGGGGGGAGTTGGCCTGGAGGGGATGGATGCTCAGGAACTAACTGGGCATCAGTCGGCAAGTGGTGAGCAATTGCAGTGTGCATCACTTGTTTGGTACATTCCAATCCTTTTATTATTATTGTAATTATTATTGTTATTAGTTTCTCCCTTTCTGTTCTATTAAACTGTTCTTATCTCAACCCACAAGTTTTACCTTTTTCCTTCTGATTCTCTCCCCCATCCCACTGAGGGGGGGGCAGTGAGCGGCTGCGTGGTGCTTAGCTGCTGGCTGGGGTTAAACCACGACAGATGGCAACACAACACAACTCACAGACCCACGGACAGAAGAAACACAAAGGAAGCACAAAGAGGTAAAGACATTAAAGTACCAAAAAAAAATTTAAAAATAAAAAAATATTTTTCTTCTATCGTCATCATCTAAACTGAGCCACTCTGACATGGAAGATGACCATTTTTGCCCTTAGTGTCCCATACAGGCAGATCCCACTAAGGTCAATGTGGTTGCAAGTGCATAGCATCTCACAGGATAAGACTCTCCTTAAACTATAATCAGGACCAAAACATATTGCTACGAGTCTTTTCTTTGCCCACATCATCAGGATTTTCAGCATCAGGCTGGGTTGTGTGGCCAAAAGGCACGATGATCTCTTGCCCATAGGTCCTAGACGTCCCATGGAGGGCATGGGCTATTTTGAGGCACCGACAGCCCAGCCTCAAGGGGGTGCAAGGGACCAAAGGCTTTTCTCCTCCTGCCAAGAGGAACGACCACTGCTCTCTCGTCCCCATCTCACATGGTGGCTGCGGTCAGACCCAGTGGTTAAATACACACAAGAGGCCAATGACTCCTCTCACAGGGGTGCATTGCTCTGATTGAACAAGCTAAGAGAGGGTGACCCCAGTTTTCAGGGGTACTTTGAAATACCCTCTTAGAAGAGCCACCGGTACATTTAATCACAATGCAACTCCAACACCGTACAAAATACTCTCTGCTGTGCTCAGTAGCCTTTGGGTGTCCAGAAAGCTTGTTTAATAGAAAAATAGCACCTCTCCTACCCCCTTGGACTCTGTTGTGATCGGCCACGTTTAGGACAGCAGCGTGCAAAAAGGCCAGACAGACAGCAGGTAGGTCTTGTTCTGGGAGGTTGGCATCAAAGCAGACCAGACGGACACAGGGTGGGAACAGACTAAAAAATACTGGGACAACAACACAGAGACAGCATACACCGTGTTAGGGCCACGACCGGACCCTTGGTTTGGAGAGGAGATGCTAAATGGCAGGGAAAGGGGGTCGGAGAGGGGCAGGTCAGGGATAAAACGGGGTTGATTGGTACCGAGGTGATAAGATGGAGCGAGCAAAGACCCAAGCCAGCCGCAACCACAGAGTCCCCATCCTGCGACTGCTCTTGCCTAAAGCCTGCCCAGCTCTTCCATGCCCGTCTTCTCCTTATCCACGAGCCAGGGAGCAAGGCGGAGGGCGAGAAGGGGAAAACACCCAACCTCCCTGCACCCACAGAAGGGCTCAGCCCAGCCCCACAGCCAGGTCCTGCTTTGGGGAGATGCCGCGAGGACGTAACGCCGCAAGTCCAAGGTACCTGGTGGAGCAGGCAGTACTTGCAGGTGGCCAACCCCAAGCCCCGAGGCGGTAGGTGGGCAGAGGGAGAGGGGCAGAAAAGCACAGACAGGGTGTAGCCAAGTCCTCAGAAATACAACCCCATGGCACACAGCGGAAGGAATGGAGAAGGTTAAGACATGAAGAGTTTGGTTCGAGTACGGACACGGTGAAGGCTTTACTGCAGAAAAGCATCAGCGCTTCCCTCAGAGGGGAAGAGAACGACTGGTGAGAAAACAGCCAATACAAGGAGAAATCTGGGTTTCCAATTGATGGCACTTCCAATCCAGCATCCCAGGCTCACTCCCTTCCTGGGCGCAACGCTATTTGTTTTCACGCTGCATTTCCAGGCTCACAGTGGTGTAACTGAGAAGAGATTCCCGAAAGATCCCTTGCTCCAAGTGCAGCAATTGATGAGCCAAACCTTTTCAGCTATTAGCCTTATTAATTCATTCCCAGGGCTAGAGAAGCGCTACTTTATATAATTGAACAGGTTACATTATTTTCTTTAAAACTGGCCAATTTAGAAGAGGTTGGTCTCAAAAACCTCTGGTAAATGCAGGAAGGAAGGGGATATTTTGCATGGGATTATTTCTATGGAGAAAGCATTATGTCCACTAGGAATTTCCCAATTACAACACGCTGCAGGACCTCAGAATAGGGCTTTTTTAAAGGCAGCGACTTATACCATTTTAACAGAAGGTCAGATTGCCTTCAAAACATCCACCAGCTTCAGCATCAGGCTTCTGTGGTGCTCATGGCTATGGACTATGCAATGTTCAGAGCCTTATAGTCCCCCTGTGAAGCCAGATGTTTGAAAGCATCATGAAAAGCTGCATCCTGCCCTGTCCATCTGCAGTGAAGCCATAGCAGAGAGGGAGAAAGAAAGAGAGAAAGGAAGGTTGAATGAAAAAGAGAAAGAGGAGGAAAGCACCAGAATTACCTGATCATGTGATAGCTGTGAGATGCCAGAATGCAGCAGAGAGAAAGAGGAGGAACATGCACAACAGTCAGAGCAGTAAGAAAATAAACAAGGCAAAGAGGCAAAAAAAGATCAGTTAGAAGTCATCACAGTTGGTATTTCCCCTCTGGAGAGGCTGCCACGATCCTGTCACCAGGGCTGAAGCAGAACAGCAGGAGCAATCCCTACCCATGGCTACGGAGGAGAGACAAGCCATGCGTAGAAGAGAGGACGAGCACATCGAAGCGGTGGCTCTGTTCCCACCCACCCCCTCATCCTTGCATGAAGGAAGCAGCTCTGTTTTGCCCCAAGAAGGATTTGGAGAGAAAAAAAAAAAACAAAAACAAAACAACCACCATGACACTGAAGGCCAAATGCCAAGCCCATTTCCCGGAGCTGAATCACATCAGCAGGTAGTAGTTGGGCAATTCCGCTGCGATTTGTTTTCGATATATCCTCAATGCTGCTTCCGATTCTTTCATGTGGTGGAGAAACTGGAACGGCAGGGAAATGGGTCTCTCCTGCACAAGGCTCTTGGAAGAGCAAGCCCTTTGCTGCAGAAAGTCCAACTTCTGGTGCTAGAGTTTCTCCTTCTTCCTTCTACTAACTTGGGGTTGAGTTGTCCCAAGGGAGAGCTCCAAAAGAAGGCATTTGGCCCTGCTACGATGGACCCCACATGGCCAGACCTCTCTGAGCAACTCAACTGCCTTTCTCCATCAGGTCCAGAGGCTGGGCAGCAGCTCAGTGCTCCAGGCTGATGGGCCCTGAGGAAATCTGGTAGCAGTTTCCAGTTCTTCTCACCTGTATCACACTTACACTGAGGGTGGAAGAGAAATCCTGCAATAATGCTTTCCTTCCTTACCATGCTTCCTCTTGCACTATTCCATCAAACCTCTTCCAAACTGGAAGAAATTCAATCTGTGCAGAGAGGAAGAGTCTGGCTATTGCAAAGTCCACGTAGCTGCAACTTCTCCCTCTCTCCAAGTGTGCATAATTTCACTCTGCACTGGGACCTTTAGTTCCCATTCAGCAGGTTCAATCAGTTTAATTTCTTCAGCTGCGGTCTCCCGGGTCTGATTCAGGAAAGCCTTCTAAAACTGACTTTGGGAGATGAACAAAAGACTGCAAGTATCTCATCAACTTGGCCTTCAAATTCTGCTTTTCAGAGAGGTCAGTCCCTGCCTCCAGACTCCTCTGTGCATTTCTGTATCTGACAGAGAAATACAGAGTCTAAAGAGCAGGGACATCTCTTATTATCAACTGACAAGTTTGAGGGAGTGGAGAAAGCTTCCAGGCAACACAGCCGCGATGCCCTTCTGGAGGAAAGGTTTAATTGGTCACAATTCAGATCACAAGACGTCTCAGAAAAATTTTAATCTTATCTTGGTCAGTGGTTTCATTAACTGTTAGGAAATCTAACCTAAGAGGAGAGTTTTGAATCTGATGCTCGCTCCATTATCCCGTACTGGAATTGGGGACCTGCTGGGCACAGGTCTACCAGTGCGGGACTGTGCAAGTCACGAATTTAGACACAATTATAAACAGACCCAACATGTGGCCTGAAGTCAAATCCATAGTGGGGGCTGGCGGGAGCGATAGCCTACTGCGACGTGGCAAAAATACCTGAGTAATTATGCACCCAGGGGAAGGAAAGAGGTTGCTGCAAGCAGATGATCTAGGACAAGGCGACAGCAAAATCACTAGCTCATGAGGCTGAAGCAAATTAAATTGCTGTTCCTAACGCAAAGGCATTTCAGATATCATGAAGGAATGAAAGTGTAGGTCCCTTGATGTCTCTAGGACAGTCATTTGTGCATGCCAAAGCAGATGAGATTATAGAGCTGGGGAAGAGGGGATGCAATTTCAGAGTGACACATTTTCCCAGGAGAAGGCTGCTGCTTCTCGCTGGAGGGAGCGCATCTCTCTGAGCTCACGATTTTGCGGGAGAGGGTTATTACACTGTCACCGCAGACAGCTAAAATGCCTCCTAGGAGAAAAGGCACATCACCGGGAGGACACGGAGGTTTCCTCCGGTATAATCAAGAGGAGGGGAGCTAGGCCAGCTCTGCCATTAGGAAGTTGATTTACCTCCTCCTGATTTATCAGTGTCTTGCTCTGCTCCTAGGTTTTATGCTCCACATTTGTTTTGGGGGACCCTGGCTGACAGAAGAGCCTCTGCTGTGCCCTCGTCAAATCCTTGCTCTCCCCTTTCTTTGGATAATGGAGAGACTTTCTTTATGCATCAAACCAAGCAACTGATTTGATTTGCTAAATCATAATATTTCTAGTTCTTCACCCAAATGGGAGCAAACTGATTTAAGGAAACTATAACATGTTCTTTTTCAAGACTATAGTGGTAGAATCTCAAAACATCTCCTCTTCTTCCTTTAAAGCATTTTATTCTCTTTCTCAACGTCCATTTCCCTAACACATTTACAGTTTCTCTCCCACACACATTTATGAGCGGAGCAAGGCGACTGTCGCTACTATTTTGAGATCTCTCATTCTTCTTAAAAAGCAGCAACCACATCCAATTCAATGTCACACCTCAGAAGTGGAATTATTGTTTGCAGTCTTTGGTAGGGATTTTTAATAAACAGTTTCCCTGCTATTGCAATCCAAGCGCCTCAGGAGCGCGGTGCTCCTCCCTCCCATCTCCACCCCGCGCTCTGAACAAAACCACACGCCACAGACGCGTGAGACTCGAGCTGTAGCAATGGTACTTACTTCTGGAATATAAAAACTCCTACAATTACGATAAATGAAATGAGATCAGACGTGATCCAGATTAGGTGGTACTCGTCTGGAGGCTGGAAGACAAAAAACAGAACCAGACCTTAAAACTTTCTGGTTTGTACAATCACAGAGAGACCACACATTGCTGAAGTTACCACCAGGGCAGAAAGAAAAGCACAGAGCTGCAGGGGTCACATATAAATCACAAGGTTTATGACACTTCTAATGCTAGCTTGTCATCCAAAATGACATTATCAGGAAAAACTGCAAACAGGAACAATTTTAAACTCTCTGTCCTTTCCTGTGCTGACATTTTCTCAGAGCTTTGTGGGCTGAAAGTTTCCTATCTCAGCTGTACCACGAGGTGAGGGTAAGATGCTGTTTGGAAATCCGTCTGTGGGAAAACACAGAAATATATACACACTGCACATGAGACATGCAGAGTCCATTTTGAGTGCTAATGTTAGCTGTATAGCACAGTCCCCACGCTATAAGCACATACTTCTCAATTTCTGTCCTTTAAGGCACCGGTAGCTCTGGCACCATTTGCCAGTCTACGTGGCTGTGGTCATCACACCAGCTAAACCCATCATCTGAACCCAGCACAGAAGCACACGAGTTCACATTGATTTTTGTGCTGCCCAGGAAAGAGCACCACGAATAAAGACAACAAAGTGATAATAATAATCAACTCTTGGTGATGCTCAGAAGACACCTACCCAGGAAAGCCACCAGTGGTGCTAATGATTTTCTCCTATCCCAAACCTAGACTAGTCCCAACCAGAAGAAGGTTGCTGATTTTATACCAGATGGATCCGTCACAACCACCAACACCAGCACTAATGCACACAAGTAATATTTCCTTAGAGAAATAGAATCCACAATGCATAAAGACAAGTTCATGCAATGGTAGTGTGACATGGATAAAACCAGTTGGGAGCCATCAACTCTGCTACCTCGGTCTCCCAGCAGAGACCAACTTGTTTTTCTGCTCAGTGAATCTTTTTGTGTCTCAATTTATCCTGCGAAAGCGTACCATTGAATTAGCAGGGCAATGCTTTAATTAGCCAATGCTTCTGATGGAGATTTAATCCCTGTGTTTTCCAGCTTAGTTACAAAAGGGTGACATTTAATGTTACATTTGCTGCCTCTATTAGGACGAACAGACTCAAAACTGATGTTTCCCATTTTCTTGGCAGGAGAATGACATCATAACTATTTTGAAAGAAAACTCAAGAGTCTTCTAAGTTAGAAGAAAATCTACACATCTAAATTTTTCATGAATGCAACTGTTGGTATTTCACAACTGAAGAACCCAAATAGCAGGTTTTCCTGTAGGGCATCAAAGGGGAAAACCTGATTTATTTTTTTTTTTTCCCCCAAAGACATGCATTCCGCAAACATCATTATTAAGAGTACCCAGTGAGCAGATGCCTCCTCAGCCCTTCAGAGGAGGGAGCAAACATCTGTTGCAGAGGCAACTTGGTTGATCTGCTCCACCCACACCAAGACCCGCTCAGGAATTTACTGTATTTCACCTATTTCAGTTCCACTGAAATGGGGCTGTTTCAGCGGGATTACTCTGGGTTTCTATAAACTTTACCCACTATAAATCCTATTCCTGAAACCCTCACCTTTGCAGCTGTCAAACCCTTCATCAATTCAGTGTAACTGGGCAGAGAGCAACCTAAAACCCCGGCTCTGAGAGACTCCCAAAAATGCAGAGAAGGGTCCCACACTGGGCACCCACTTTAAGGACATCAAGTTGGGGGCTGAACTCCAGCTCAAGCTTTTCAAAGCCCTTCTCTATACCACGTCTGACAGCCTCTCTTCTTACCAGCAGCTTCCCATCAAGGGGAGAGGGGAGAGAGACTGTCACTTTCTTTTTTGTTTTTTTCCTTTTATTTAACTGAAACACAAGTTAAATATATTTTTGCAATCACAAATGGCCCCTGGGTGAACGGAGCAGAACAGATTTGCACTGTTCAGCTGGTGAAGCCCAACAAAGCCCCTGAGGGCACTGGACAGCCAAAGCCTGGCAGAAACAACCATTTCACTCCAGCTCCCAAGCCATGTCCTACGTGGTGGAGGAGGCTCAGGTGGCAAAGCTGGTTAGATTACATCACCCAGGCGAAATCACGGGATTTTTATGCTGCCGGTGATATAAGAGTGTGCACTTGCAGCAGAGGGCTGAGTTGGAAATCCAGCAGATGGGAGAACCCTTGGAGGAGGGCTCCAAGTATCAGCAAAGAGGTTTTTGGAGTAAAAAGCTGCCACTGATATGCATATAAATCCTGCCAGCTGTAGCGGAGGACAGATGTTTGCAGCAGCACAGTTCAGGCAACGACAATCTCTTCTGCCAACAGATCCAGTCTTTATAAAACCATTTCCAATTCTCCAGCTTCAGCACTCATCAGTGTGAATTTGTGTAGTTAGACACAAGCAGTGGGTTAAGCTAAGGCTAAGGACAACACACATTGATAGATGTTCATCCATCTAGGCAGTAGTCTTGAGGTCCTACCTCCAGCTAAAGATGCAGATAACTTGTTAGCATTAGATTCTCCTCTGGCTCATCTTATTCTCCCCTTTCCCAAGCATATCTGCCAGAGCAGCAGGTAAAATAGCTGTCTTCTGTCCTACCCCCAACAGGATCTGTCATCAGAAAATAGCTAAGGGGCTTACACCGCTGCAGCTGAACTCTTGTTTGGGGAATACTTTAATGCAACTATTTCATCATTTTCCCTCGAGGCCAACATGAATATTTCTGTTTGGTTCAGAGCTCCAAAGTGCTAGGGACATTTTCAGAGCCTACATGATGGGCAAGGGGGCTACCTTTGGGCTCTGGTTGTTCCTTGTCTGGCAATGGGGTAACCAGAGGTAAAACTTATCCTCGTTTGGTATTAAAAACGAGCAAAAAACTAGTTTTGCAGCCTGGCCAAAACACAGAAGCCAGGTTTGCTGGTTCACCTGTGTGCCTGCTTCTGCAGCTTTACCAGCTGCTCAGCAGGTCTGGAAAGATGTTTTTTTATCAGAGGAAAATGGAAAAATCACATGGTTAAATGCGGCAGGCACCACGATCTCCAAGCATCCCACCCAAACCCAGTATGGGGAGAGACGAGGCCAGCTGAAGGAAAGGATTGTGCAACAGAAGCATTGATCCGTTACCAGCTCAGGGCTCAGGCATACAGAGGCAGAAAACCCTCAAGCCCAACAGCACGTTGAACCCAACCAAAACCTTCCTGGAGAAACCCACCAGACGTAGGGCTGCAGTGGTCAACGGCCACCTCTACACCCCGCCACTGCATCCCTCCCCCAGGGCTTCACAGCACCTTCCCACGCATCCTGCTTACCATTAGCCAGATGGGAAAAGGCACCTTGCGAAGGACGTGGGAGCTGTCGGAGGTGACGGACTGGACACCAGCGCACCACAGGATGGAGTACAGCCAGGGCTCGTTCACAGTGTAGAGATTCACACTCAGGTTTGCCATGGCGTAGTCCCTGCCAGGAGATAGACAGGGTGAGATGCGAGTCCCCCAAATGCCAGACCCTCATCTCCAAGAGGTAAGCTCTTGCCAGCAGCCACCGCTGTAATCACGGCTAGATTTATTGGGTTTGAATTGCACGAAATCGGTTTTTTTAACAGGGCACAGTCACTTCACAAGCAACCCAAGGGCACTGCAATCAAATGGTTTGAACTTGAAAGCTTTCTTCACCTCTTGGATGCTATCTGACCCAGGCCACAGACCATCTCAGATGCTTCCTCATGAATGATGGACACGTCGTGTTTTTGTAACAACCGCCTCATCGTGTTGATGTAAAAGTAACATCTGGCTCAGATGCCTGTAGCGCTTCATAGGCAATTTGCTTAATTAAAAACCGACATACACATTTCCAACATCAATTCCTGCAACTTCCATGCCCTTGTTTTGGGGACAGTTGGAGAGATACAGCTTCCAGTCTCCTGAGGTCATTTTCCAAGCAGCTAAAACCGCAAGCTAGGGTACAGCAGCTGTCAGCAGGAAACCAAGCACTGGTAGTGCACTCCCTGTACCCATACAATTTGCATAAATTGCTCTGTTTCCTTATCTATGAAGCAGAAGCATCACTAATCTCCCTCACACGGGTAGCACAGAGATTAATCCTTGCAATTTAATACCAGCAAAGCACTTTGAGGTGGAAGGCCACTGTACAAGGTGGGGACATCTCAAAGCTCACAACATGATCGAGATGCTCCAAAGGCTACGGGATTCTCAAGGGCAGAGGTGGTTGCAGCAATGTTACATCCACATGCTGATTTGGGGGGGGGATTGAGAGAACTATCTTAAACCAGGGCTTGTTGAGCCTGCCCTGGCTCATGCTGCAGGACTGCAGGAAAATTTGACTGGGCACCGCAAGACCTTCAGAGTTTAAGAAACACTCGGGTGGCAGGTCTGATTTTGGAGACAGCTCAGGTGGGATTGATAGATTGGGGCTGATGAGCTGGCATAGAGGAGGGAGTTGGCATATGGTCCTCTCCATGAGATAGAGCAAGTAGGTAGGGGGAAAAACAGGCAGGAATTATCCTGCAGGTAAAGCACAGACTTGGTTTTAATGGTGAGCAACTAGACTGATGGCCGTTGTTCAAGACACCACTGGATTATGTGAAATAGGACCACGCTCACAAACAGCTGTGGTCTCAGCTCTTCCCTACCTCCAGCCCAAACATACAGTAAAACAGCTCCTTTGGAGATAATTTTCTTCTTTGGGGAAAAAATTTAAACTCTAAAAAATAGAAAAGCTCTACTAGAGACAATCCGCCCTTTCCAAGAAGGGGGCAAAGCTAGGAGCTAGCACACTGCACGGTTCAAATACAGGCTCAAGCAGAAGGAGAACCACCCCATGATATGCCAATCTCATTAAAGAGACCTGACCAGGCTGAATAGCTGGCACAGGACAGTAATGAAATGGGTGAATTCTCTGCAAACAGAAATTTCTGAAAGCATATCCAGACTTTGGACTAATCAAAATTCTGTGGTAGCAACTCTGGAGCAGACGAGTAGAAAAAAGGGCAGCTGCTAATGAGGGTGAAACAGCACTCGGAGGTACTCAGTGTGAAAAGCCTTCACTTTTTCCCAGAGCTGACAGTGTAATAAGAATCAGACAATTCGTATATCTATTTCAGAAAAGTTCATCATATACTGAATTAGCACGTAGAGTTATCAGTCAGCCGTGCGCGCCTGAGAACAGCCTGAATTCTGGGTGATGGGTAGGGACAAGCTTGCACAGCTCAAGATTTCAAGAGCAGGTCCATCTGAAAAGATACCTCCATGCAGATAAGACAGCCTGGGGTGATCAGAAAAGATGCCGCTGGGCCGGGGATGCACAGAGCTGTGAACACCCGCCGTGGAGCACACGGGCTAACACGCGGCGTCCAAGCGGAGGGCTGTACCTGACATCCTCGTTCGTGACCTTGGTGTAACGCAGGTTGAGCTTCACAATGCCCTTCTCCCTCATGCGCTCTGCGTCCAGCTTGAGGCCAGAAGTCTGCTGGAAACCCGGCGCAATCTGTCTGACCAGCTGCCTCTCCGTGTCCGGCAGCCACATCACCTGCGGAGGGAGCGAGACAGAGGACGGCTACGGCAAAGATGGTTCACAAAGCTGGTACCGCGAGGTAGCTTTGCAGACAGTCAGTTTACACCAAGCCAGAAGCAAAAATCACATGAGAGACTGCCTCGTTTGTCATACAAATTGGCTACGAGGCACTTACAGCCTCCCACATCTTTAATCACACGCATTTCAGGATTATCCTCGAGCCCAAAGGACTGTAACGCGCAAAATCTCGGAGGTGAAAAGGGTTGAGATACAAAGGGATCAGGCCAAGGGCTCAGAATAAGAGACATGGTGTATCCTTGAAAACCTGTCCTCCCTGCCCAGCTCAGGGCACAGAGAGAACCAAGGACATAAAGCTAAAATTGACAGTGCAGACAGGATGCATGGGAAAAGCCTCTCATGATCCCATGGCTAAGACTAGTTTTGTTCACCCTCTTTTATCAGGGCTACATCTACTCCAACCCAGAGCAAGGATTTCCCTAAATTCATACCACACTTTGAAAGCGTGTCAAATCAATTACCATTAACATACTCAGCTGCTAAAGCAGCTGCAGGAACCAGGCTGGGCAGTTCTATGGTTTGTGCCATGCAGAGGCTGGGCCCAACCAGATGATCTCAGCAGTACTACTGGGCAGTGCATTGCTTTAACCTATGTTTAATAACTCGGTGACACTCATCTACCAAAGCATCAGAGCAGCACAGATGCAGCCCTATGCATTTTCAATAGGAAACCATAAAACCTAGGTGAGAAATAGCACTTCACAACCACACATCTATGTTTTGACAATTTTTCTCCTGCTCTCCATCCCAGTATCCAAGGAAAAGACAGTACGGTCCTCCTTTGGATCTAGCCAAGCTGGCAGAAGCTTGTGGATAACACTGTCACTGCAGCCACGTAGTTAATTGGAAATTGGGTGACAGTGTCAGTCATTAAAAAGACAGATGGAAGTTGAAAATAGCTCCGTTCCCTCCTGGGCCCATCACTGCACAAGTCAGTGATAAAATTGCCTGTGCATGCAGATGCACCTAATTGGTACAGATGAAATATCTGAGCTGCGAGTGATGTAGTCATTCACTTGCCAGCTTTACCACGCTATTTTCAACCAGTCCATGTTCAAGGGAGAGCACGGGGCAAATGAAAGAACCAGATTCCTTCCCAAGACAGGTCAAGGAGAGCAGTTTTCCAAAGGACACCCAGAGTCCCTGGTCTGGGTGCCCTTCTGACACATGGGGAATAGGGCTTTTCCTCCAGGAGAGATCATTGCATCCAAGGGAGCTCCTGATGGGCTGGGTGAAGATCTATACCTTGTGGTCAGAGAGGACACAAGGCTGGCAGGACTCTGACTGCAACCACCCAGAGCTGGAAATCAAAATGTTTGGCATAACCCAGCAAGGACAATCCTGGGGCAGAAATGGAAGCCTGGAAGAGATGTCTGCAGGTACGTAGACCTCCTTTTGCTGAACACCCCTCAGGTCCAGGACATCTGTTTCTCCTCCAAGCAGGAGCTGACTGTAGGCTGAAACAGTTGCTCAGCCCAGGGAGAAGGATTATTTAAAACTAAGGAGTCAGAGGGAGAGGAAGGTCTCTCTGCTGCTCGCAACCAGCCTCCAGGTCCTGCCTCTTCTCTCACATCTGAGGCTCTTATAGAATTGCTCGGTGGGAAGGGACCTCAGGAGATCTCTACTCCAACACAAACCAGCACCAGCACTGATTTCAGACCAGCTTGCTCAGGGCTTTGTCTAGTTGGGTCTTGAAAAGCTCTGAGGATGGAGATCCCTCAGTCTTTCTGGGCCCCTCTCAACACTTGCCTGCCCTCACAGGGAAAACTAGTTTCCTTATATCCAGCGGGAACCGCTCCCATTTCAATTTATGACCACTGCCTCCCATTCTCCTGACACACAGCTCAGCTAAGAGCTTTGGTCCAACTTCTCAACAACCTCCTTGCCAGTACTGGGGAGACCTAATAGCAGCTCTCCAAAGTCTTTTCTTTTCCAGGATGAAGAGACTCCACTCCCTCAGCCCCTCTTTGCATATCCAGCCCCCCTGACCAGTTTGGTAGCCTCTCCAGGACTTGCCCCAGTTTACCAACATCTGTCTTGTACTGGTGAGCCCCACACTGAACACATGACTGCTGAGTAAGGGGAATAATCACTTTCCTCCATCTACGAGCAATACTACCACGAGTACAGTCCAAGATGATATCGAGCCTCTGGGACCACCAGCCTGGAGGCACAGTCCGCCCCAGCATGACTTCTTGGCACGAAGTGGCATTTCAAATCAAGTGTGCAAATGGATCCAATGACACACTTAAGGATTCGGGGAACCCATAAAGGCAGCAATTTTGGAAACATCACCACCCCCACAGAACTCACAGCCTGTTGCCGAATTCCCGACGCCAGGATGGTTTCCAGGGTGATGTTGATGTAAGTGCTGTAGTAGGGATGAGCTGGCGGCAGGTCCTGGAAGTCCAGGATGAGCGATGTGTTGTCCTTGATCACCTCTAGCATATCTGCCAGCTTGCAGACCGACTGGTTGGCAGCTTCCAAGTAGTCAGACCTTGAGAGAGACCCAGCCGTCCAGAAAGGGTCGTTCTGAAAGCAAAGCACATCCCAGTATTACTGCCACAAAGTCCAGACTCCCCCAATACAGGTGAAGACCTTTTTCTATCCCACCCTGGCAACAGTGGGGCACGCTGACAGCTGCTCTCGATGACCATCTTGCAGCTTGCTGAAGTGTTTCTCTGTGCCTCAGTTTCCCTACCCGAGGGGAGGTCACAGGTCCTTACTGAAAGCAAGGTGTGCTGGACACGTCACCCCATTTCCAGAGGAAGAGCAGAGCTATAGGGCAGTAATGTAATTTCCCAAGGTAGTCAGCTAAAAATGTACTTTCTCACACTATGTACGCGATCACCAAGGATTCTTCAGGATCCAAAAATAAAAAGGGCCAGCTATTATATAACTAAGAGCAATCAGAGAGGAGCTATGGGCTGTTGGAAGAGAGGGGCTCCTGACCTGACATTCAGGAATGACTGCTTCAAAGTACAGGCCAAAAAGCAGCCTTCCAGATGCTGTCTTGGCCTTCCTCACCTGGCAAGCAGCAGTTTTCCCTGCACTCCCACAACCACATCTGCAAGCCAAGCAAGTTTCTGTGCAGCTGTAACACACAGACATCCCCGTCAGACCTCCAGACCAGCTCAGATCAGAACGGCAGCGAAGCTATCACGGTTTCAGTCTTCCACCAAGCAAGCAGCCAGGGAACTCCAAGGAGGCACACGAAACCGATACCCGAGCTTGCATCACCGCAGCAATGCCTCAGCAAGTCACGTTCAAACTTGCATGAGCGTGCCCGAGTGCTGCAGCCCTCCTTCCAGACCACGGCTAATGCTCTCCAAAAAGGTTACGGCCGCTGGCCAGGGAGCAGCTTGGCAAAAAGAAATCCCATCTGAAACCTGCCTGCATGCCAAAGGATGGGTCAAGCTCATCCCACAGCAATTCCTCCCCCCTCCCCGGACTTTGAAGGCTGAATTCCTTGCTTTTTCTTTGTAAATACCATTGTCTTCAAAAGTAAATTAAAGAAAAAGGAACAGCATATAACCCGCTGTCTTTTCTGTTCTCTTTATAAATCACATTCCCCCTCCTTGAAGTTCTTTGTGGTGTCAACCAGGCACTAAGGTCCCTTCTTCCAGGTGGTAGAAGAGGCACAAGACTACAAGTCTTTTAGACCAAGTCTAAGTTTAGCAGAGGACAGAACTAAATATGGTTCATGGACACTTGGTCTAGCTGCACTTCAGACCGCTCCACCGAGGAGACGGATCTACACCTCTCCACCTCCAAGAAGGTTTAGGCATGAGCTTTCATCCCATGGCCGTAGCTCCAGGACAACCTCTCCGTGGCTATACGCACCTTTAGGAACCACTCTCCAGCATTGAGCTTTTCCAGGTCGGTCCAGTTGAACATGGAGGAGTGCTCGTAGGCCCGCTCTGGAAACAATTCCTCCACATTTGTTGTTCTCCTGAGTGTCTTGTCATGCATCAGAAACGGCACTCCATCATAGCTGCAAACAGTCAGAGGCCCCATTACAGGTGAAGGTGCACAACCTTGTGTACGTACACAGTACTAGAGAAATACCTGTTCCCACTCCAGCTTCTCTCATGGCTTCACATCAAAATCATTGTGAAGATTTCGACCAGCTTAACACATCCCCAGCATCCTCAAGACGAGTTGAAATGAGATGCACCCAGAGGAAAAAGTCTCTTCGATACCTGCTAGGTGTTTGCAGTCACTCATACACTGACATAACCCTATCCATCCCTCAAATATGTCCAGAGTGCCAAACTCGGGTAGCTTGGACAAGAACACCCACCCTGAATGCTCACGCTAACCAAAGCTTTATGCAATGTCTGTAGCTCCCAATAATGTCAGAGGTTTTCCATGCCCTGTGTACACAGACACACACACAAACTATTCTCAATTTGTTAATAGCAGATGAGTAAGATTTTCAAAGGCTCTCAGACTATATGAACTTAATGTTCATGGGCTTTTAGCAAAATGCAAGGGCTCCAAGCTACCAAAATTGCTCTGAAATTGCCTTTTCCAATTGCAAATTGGTTTCAGGAAGCAGCCATGCTCACATGAGTTATTAAGTTCATGCATCTTAAAGAAAAGCCATCTCTCAGATGAAATAGAGTAGCCAAATGCATGTCCTGTGGTCTTTAAGCCACACATATTACAGAACAATGGTTCTGGAAAACCTAAAAAGCTCTTTAAACTTTCTTCCAGCCCAATTTTCTGTGACTGGATCAGTGGTAACACCACACAGGGCAGTGAGGGTTTCTATCAAGGGCAGGGAAACAGTAGTCCACACTCAAAAATCAAGATAAGCCCACCACAGCCACCCTGATTATAATGACATTTTCCAAATCAAGGAGCCCATCTTCATAACAGGAAACTCAGATCAGGTCTGGAAAGGAAATAGGGTTAAAATACAAACCCTATTTGAATTAGGAGACAACCCAAAGCACTCACCCCCAGAACCAGAGGGAAAACAAAAACCAGTTTTAGAAGATGGAGCAAACGCTGCCTCAGCTTTACTGTTGCCTGCAGAAGTCCCTTATCACAAAGGTCACTGGCATCTCTGCTATTTCTAGCATGCACTGTGCCAACTACTTTCCCCTCAACCCAAAGCAACGCGCTGACACAGCAATACCGTGCTGCTGCAATCAGAAGGGTTATTAATAAATACAGTTAAAAGAAAAAAAGAGAAGATGCTAAGCAACTGCAGAATTAAGAGTGTGGAGTGTTTAAGGGAGATAGGAGCTCAAGTCTTAACATTTCATAGCAGAGCATCATCAGATACTGCTAAGCCTTTACCACTGTGGAAATCCTATGGGGCACTCAATGTTCACTCCCTCCTTTCTAATCCTTCCCTTCACGGAGTCACTCAGCTCTACCCAAGGCTAACCACAATGTATTAGCAGGCACAGGTTTGAAAAAAAAAATAATTCAGAGACAGAAATCAGAGCTTTAGAAGAAGAGATATGGGAGGAGGTAGAAGATGAGAGAGGCACACACAGCAATACTGTGCTTCTGCTGCTTGAAGCAAAGTTGGCTTTATAACCAGCCCTGGCTTTATAACCAGGGCCACCCAGTTTGGGGTGTGTAATGGGTAGGGAGCAGGATGTGATGGGTCTGAGTCTATGTCCAAGCAGCCCACTCGTGGCTGATATGTGCCTAGAAGAGCATGGAAACATCCCAGGTGGAGTGGACGCATCCAGCCCAAGCACAAAGAGCATCTTTCAAAGGGATAAGGACAGCAATGGGTGTTGTGCCGCAAACCCTTCCCCAAAGTTCCTGCCAGCTGTATCGAAAGCTCACTTTTTGGTCATTTGTTCTCAAACAATTATACTAAGAAAAGAAAAAAGCACCCCAACAATTAAACTTCAGAAGCCCATCTTCCACCAGGCAAAAAAAAAATCTTTCCATCAACAACGATCTCCAATGTGGTCAGGGAAAAAGAAAATATCAGCTTTGAGTCTCTCTTATATTTATAACTGGAACTGAGACAAACTGACAGATCGCCAAGGTAAGGCATTACTGTTCCCTTTGTGCCACTTCTGCCCTCTTGCACATCTATGTAACTCATGCAAAAAACACAGTTCAGAAAGGAGACAAGAATATTAAAGAATGATCACACTCCTGGAACAAAACGCAGTTCTTGAAATTACCCTCTCTAAATCAGCCTTGTCAATTCAGCTCAACATTTGCCTGCAAGGAACGACTTTTTGACAGTCAGCAGAATCTCCGGGTTCCTCCTTCCCCCAGCACTAGGGACATGCAAGGATGGGGAGCGGGAGAAAAGGCTTATTCCTCGGCTGCTAAGTTCTCGTGGCAGTTTTGCACGGCTGTTAAAAAACCCTCCTGAAGACTTGCAGCGCAATGCAGTCAGTCTGGGATCTCCACTCCCTCTGCACCTGGAGCATCCCAGCAAAAGTCACATTTAAGCAGTTCCACCTCTTCCCAAGGCCAGCTGACCTCAAGCCAGGCTAGAAACCAGGTGCTGTGTTTCACTGCACTAAAGCAAGCTCTAGGATGAACTACAGTTTTCCTGTAAATGAAGATTAGTTTCACCATAAAGGTATTCAGGTTCCCCCACCCGGACATTTCACCTTTAATCATCATCTCAGTGAAACGATTAGTAGCATCTGTGCATTACACATGGAGACAGCTAGGAGTTATCGGACACGTTCACCACAAGAGCCCTTCTCAATGGGAAAGAACAGTAACAACCAGATGCACATCAGGTAGGAAAGACCCACCAGCATGGTTCGGGCTATCCACAGAGAAAGTTTCAGACCAGCCAGCCCACCAGCTTACCTCAGTACGACATCAGCTTGGACTCCATACATCTTCTGCTCCACTGCCTTCTGGAAGGACATCAGAGTGTTTTCTGGTGCCAACTATGGAGGAAGAAAGAGCATTGAGAGATTAGTAGGTCAGTGGAAATGTTTATGAAGTGGTGTCAGTGAGATTTAGAGATATTAGGGAGCCAAAACAATCTTGTTTTGCAGATAATGCGCCAGCTGGTTACACTGGCGTAACAGCATTCTCCAGAATTGCCTCTCACTGAAGTCTGAAGATGACCAATGCATTTGCCTCCACTGATGGTCTTTCACACGCAGGACAGAGTTCAATGCAGAGTTATTATGGCCTGCAATGCCAGAAACCTGGCTAGCTTGAGATTGGGTGCAAAATTAGTGTGTGAGAGATTTGCTTACCCGTGTGGTCTCCCAAACAGTGGCTTGCTGAAGAACCCCAGCAAGTGATTGTTAATGTGATAGTAATTCTCTTCACAGGTTCTAGCTAGAGCTACCTACACCACCTTAACAGTTCTTCATTCTCCTACTTTTCTATGCAAACAGTGATCATGCCATTATAGAAAGAAGAAAGTCCATAAACCAGGGTATTACCCATACCATGGAGAATAACTAGACCACAGTTTCTGCAGCACACATTTTATTTCCACATCTACTCATTCAATAGTCATCCATTACTCAGCCTAAAAATCAGTTGATTTCTCTAATAACAAATGTCCTAGTTAGTTTTAACAACAATGCAAAAAAAAAAAAATAGCCTTAAGCCTAGAAAAATTATCCCAATGGCCATGACAGACGAGGACTCAAATTCTATTTTGAATTCCTTCCTGTTGAATGAAGCAGATGGTAACAGAAATAGAGTTTAAAAACAATATAGTGTGAAGACAAATACTTTGTTGTTCTACAAAACTAGTACAGTATATCTAGCCCCCAAATGTCCATAAACCAACAACAGGCAGACTGAAAAAAAAAAAAGGGGGGGGGGGGGGAACCAATAGAGACAACTGTTGAGAGAAAACCTGGCAGGTTTTCTGCACTGAAACATAACCATGTGAAAATAAAGCTATTTTTAAAAAAAATGTTTTCTTTTTTCCAATTTTGCTTTCAGGTTTAGAGCACATGTAACATCCTGTTTTTCCACTCATCTCTGCCACCACCAGGATCAGTAAGTTTCCACCAAGACACAATGAGCATTCCCGACACATGATTTTCAAGAATTACTCAGGGGTTGGAAAGAGGAATAATTAAGAACAAAGGCCTAAATGCACCATGCAAGCAAGATACACAATAAATATAAAAACCTGCTCAAGAGTTGAAGGTGTCTCTAAGAATGATTTGTTTTCTTATAAGCCGATCACCTTACACACTCAGGTCAGCAAAGCTTTGGGGTAAAATAATCAGACCAAATGTCAGCACCAACCTTCACATAGCTCCGATATCTCTCTGCTGAATTCCTCCGGCTCAAGCCACACATCAATACTAGTTCATTTTTCCGTTTGCTTAACAAAGGCAACACAGAGTCACGGTATCTTCCAAAAAAAGCTCCCAATCAAAGCGGGACTTGGCCGGGCGAAGACAGAGGCAACACCCCCATCGCATCACACCCTCTCGCACAGCCCAGCACTGGGTCACGCAAGGTCGGGCTCAAAGAGCTTTTTGCAATATATGCACGATGCCCAGAGCTGTCAGCAGGGAGCAGCAGCCACAAAGACCTGAAGATCCCATCCAGACTTCATCTGCTTGGGTTGCTTTCAGCATCTCGGGTTTCCCTTCCCAAGTAGCTCGGGTTTCCTCAGGGTAACACCGCAAAGCGATCCTCTCCCTACAGGGTAATGCTCAATATTTGCTTTCGGAGACTGCAGTAATCCCAAGGAAATAAAGTGGGTAGTCTTCAAACAAGAGACGGCTGACCTAGAGAAACCGAAGGGCGACGGAGGACCACCAGCCTCTCAGGTTTGCTGGGTAGGCGCAACGTGAGTCCCAGCTCAAGATGCGACACCCCATCAGGCAGCAACTGAACCCCCACCCCTATAAAGCAGTCTCGCCGGGGATGCGGACATACAAGGAACAGAAAAGCAAAGCGTACCGAGTTGTAGATCATCTCTCAGGCCAAGGGAGACTGGAAAGGGCAGGTCGGACTCCCTCCACTAAGCGATCAACGTAAAACCCTTCAACGAGGGTAGGATGACCCTGCTGTTACCCACCTACACAATAAAGAGCTCATATGACATGAATCAGGGCTAACGAAGGCAAACGAGCATGGCTACAACAGTATTTCACCTCTGCAGAGGTGGACCAGCATGACCAAGGTTTCTCATCTCTTACCCATACACCAACGTCTGTCTGTCCCATCCCTAGCACTCAGACAGTTGCCACTGAGCTCAACCCCGTGGACAGATGATCCCAGCCCCAGGAGTGGAATATCCCACTCCTGCCTCATCTCTAGCCCCTACAGAGTTTGCAGACCAAGCTTCACTCTTCAACAAGGGCAAAACTGAACTGGACCCCACCAGGGCTGCGTGCAGCTGCTCAGATATGAGGCACATCCATTCCTTTCCCAGGAACTTGACCCCAAATGCAAATTAAATAAACTTACAAAACTTGGGCCAGATCTGTGTTGAAAACGCAGCTTTGCAGCTGTGCAGAGGAAACGGCATTTTAAAACTGTTCTAAAAACAGATTGTCACTTGAGGTCCAACCATCCAAACACGCACTTAGGAGCTGTAACATCATCTTCGTCACAACACCACTAGAAGTGAAGAGCATCCTCTTGAAGAGCATCACAGATGGATGAACACCTCTGGCTGCTCTGAATCAGCAAACAGCACGGACGTCAGCCCAAGTGCTCTCGGTAACGCCGTGCCCCACGATGGCATGTGCTGGGTAGTCTCCATAACGCCCCAACGCTATTACTTGACAGACCGATTGCCTGTATGTCAGAAGCTTTTGAAAAGTAGATTGTAAGCCTTCCAGGCAAAGATGTCATCTTCTTGTGAGCGTGTGGTGGGTGAACTCCTAACCTGGCCAGAGCCAGTCACCCTGATATAAACAATTGCATCTCCAAATGAGTCCATCATCAATGCAGAAAGCTGTCCTCCCCAGTTTCTAAACCTCTCGGTCGATCCTAGCCTTGAGGGGACTCAACAAGCCACTCACACCAACGACATAACCCAGTAAAGGTCAACCAGAAAACCAGGAAAGCGTATTTAACCCTGTCCCCTAAAATCAGATGCTGCCTAATTCCTGGAGGTTCCCCTGGCATCACTTTGGAGGCAGGATCTCTCTTTACCAGGAGTTCATATCCCTTTCAATGCGATTTTGTTGTGAAATGAGAGAATCTGAGTAACAGTTATTTCCATCATCCCAGCCTGTCTCCATCTCCCTCGAAGAAAGAGGGAGCTGAAGCCCTGAAATCAGCATGTTTAGGGCAGAGATGCATCCAAGCAGTACAGAAATTACTTGCCAAGATTAATGCTGATTTTTTAAAAAAGGGTTTTAAAGCAAAACAGCAATAACTAAGTAAATGTATAATCTTTCTGCTTATATTTCTCTCTGTCTCCCTCCAGTTCCTTTGATACAATACATTCAGGCACATTATGTCTAAACCCCAAATCCAGGTTTGCAGTGATCCAGTGCAACTGGACACAACCAATTTCTTAAGAAACCAGTGCTGAAGTGAAGAAGCCCTGGGGCACAAAGCAATGATTTCACTCCAAAACCTCTGTCCTGTATAAACCACACCAACATCCACTGAAAGCCACAGGCAGACCCTGCGCAGGGTTTCTAGAAGCTATTCCTCCTCTTCACACTTGCTTTGATAGGCTCATCCCCTGCAAAAATCAGGCTACCATTCATTTCTTCCTATTACAGAGATGCAGCAAGTAATTTCTAGAAAACTACCTATGGATGAACTCATTTTGACCATTTTTCTACTCAGAAATCAATTGCAAATGCTTACAAATGGAGTCAAGAGCTCTGGATCTTCCTTAACAAAGATTATGAAAGTGTGCTAGTTAGAGCAGCATAGCTGTGCTGCAGTTAGACATCACTACACTGTATTTTCTCCCTAATTAGCCACCCTGACAGGCCTTCAAAAAAAAAAACACATAAAAATCACTGCATCATTTGTACATTGGGGGGTGGCTAATGAAGAAGCTTGCACAGAAGAACCAAATTTGTTCCAAAGTTTAACTGCAGCCACTGCACACCTCTGGCATTGTGTGCTGAGCTGCAGTAAAGGATTTGATCTTTGCTTCATCAAGAAGCTTTAAGGATATTTTCTCATCCTTTTGGAAACATGAGCATAATTTTTTTTTTTAATTTTCCCTCCCTTACCTCTCCTTTCCAGTATCAGTCTCCTCATAAGCCAATAATTGGACTAAAACCACAAGGCATGAGCACCTGTATCCAGCACTTCTGGAAACAGCTCAACTAGACTGAAAGGAAAGGAAAAAGTATAAAGCAAAAAGAGAAAAAAAATAAAGGATTGCCTTGGACAAGAGGATAAACTCATAAGGAAAAAGCCATTAGAAATTTAATAACTAGATACAGGAGATGGGACCTCATTGTTGTTGTACTGCACACACAAAAAGCTGAAGCTTGATTTAATGAAAGACTACCTAAACTTACGTAGATTTATTTCAGTGAACATAAGCCTTTCTCCAGGACTGTCAGAAGATGCTAATTGCAATTGATTGTTACTATCAATCAGAGCAGCAGACAGATTAACTGGCCATATTTTTAATAGGTGGGTGTGCTTAAGACGTACAGCAAGCCAAACACTTCTTGATTTCAGCAGCACAAGCAATACAAACCAAAGCACTTCAGAGCCCTTAAAAAACAAAGCCATCCCGAATAGGTAGGGGCAAAGTTTTGGTTGATACCCAAGACAAGATGAAGTAAAGGCCCTCAAAACCACCAAGAAAACCAAATCCCCAAAACAATAGAAAGAAATCACCAGTTCTTCATTAGCTGAAAGCTCTCCAATAAGACACAATCCTACCCAGAGGTCTTCATTACTGCTTCTATCGATAGTTGGCACCACGAGACGACAAAACAGCATCTCTGGGAGAACGCCAACATATACTGGAGGCTTCACCTTCAGGTGTCAAAAAAACCCACAAACCCAAACTCCACATGTGCAAGGCCATATTTGCTGGAATTTTCTCGGGAACAGCATGACACACTCCCTGTTGAGGCAAAACATTCCCATGCAGTAATCCAACAGGCAAATCCTAAGCGCAATTAAACGTTGGCTGCCCACCAAGGTACTTTGTCCCAGCAATGGGTACTTTTCCACTCTAGACTTGTGCAAAGCCAATGAGTCAGCACGGCCAAAAAAATGCTCCTCCCGGCACTGTGCCTGCACTCAGCAAGGAGATGGACATCATCTGCCATGCAGGAAGGAGCTCGATGGCATGAACGCCGCGTGTTCCCGGCACTCGGACAGCTGTTTCGGCACAGCCTCTCTCAGCGCTGTTAAGACATGCCAAAACCCAGCTGCATGGGTGGTTTGCCAAAAGCATTTATCTCGATGCTATTTGTAGCCTCCAGCTCTGAAAACAAGAGCTGTTCTTGCCTCCGACATGCTTGGATGGTTTCCACAGGTTCAGCCTGATTGTTTTTAGACCAACCAGTACCTTTCTGGTCCCAGTAATGGGAGGTGAGTTTCCAGGATTCAGGAAGGTTTCCAAGGATTCAGGTAGAGCTCTTGCTCAGATAAGTCACTGCTATTATTAATCCTTTGGGTGATTTACCTACAATTTGACATCAAAGATCATCATGATGAGCCTAAATATTTTTATAAGAAATGTACGTTTAGGACTAACAACCTAAAAGCAAGTAGGGTTCAACATTATGGACAGCATCTTCTTCAGATTCCAAAAGCAAAGACAACCTGCTTCAACCTGAAGTAAGGAAAGACATTTGGGAGAAGACTTTAAAGTGCAAATGGCAGTAGAAGTTGGTGTCCTACTGGATGAAGTTCCTCATTTCCATCTCAGATTTGGTCCCAGATTTTACATACTACCCTTGTTTTGGCTTATCCTCAGCATAAGTAGCTTATTTACCATCACAGGGAGAACACAGTCAAGTTTATTGCCATTGAAGACAAAACGCAACTAGATTTCTGTAAGAATAATACAAAAGATGGGAGACCAAAGACAACAGATGCCTGCTCATAAAACCATCTGAAAAGTTTAACATATTAACAGGCAAAATTTACAGAGAACCCCATCTCACGTTTTGGGGTGTCAGACCATTCCTGTGCCCATCAGAACAAGACCCTTTCAAACCAACAGACTTCAAGTGAGGGCTGGAGCCCACAATTCCCAGCATATTGCTGCCACAACCCTGATGCTCTCCTGATGGGAGTCCAGAAGGACGGAAACAGATCTGGAGGCTGAATAATTCATTTCAAAAAAGCCTTTGAAAAGAAACCGATTGATTAACTAAACGCCTGCTAAGAGAAAGGGTTTTCAGATTGCAACCTGATGGGAATGGACATTTAGCATAGCATAAAGCAGGCGTGACTGGATGACATTTAGGCAAGGGAAGGTAGGAGGAGTCATGCCAAAGAGATTTTCTAGCAGCGAGTTAAAGCTTGTGGGGGAACAGGTTGATACCAAAGGGACATTGCTTGGAGGAGCACTACCACTACAGACAAATGGTCAGCCAGTGTGGAACCAGTAGCTCTCCTGTACTGCAAAAAGCAACATTTCATCTAGGCACAGATGCCAGGGTGGTTTCTGTTTTTCTCTTGCTACTTAAAATGCAAGGACTTTTTCCCCTCCTCCAGTGTTTCAAGACAAATTATATGAGCCATATGGCCTCCGTTCCTCACTTTTTTCCTCCACAGAACAAGACACCAGTTGAGTCGCACTCACACAGGCACTATGAACGCTGCTCTTAAAAAATCTAAAGGGACATGAGAAGAGAGACGGGGTGCATGCATGCACAGAGGAAAGCAGGCTCTGGAGAGCAAAGAAAGATCCTTGAGGAGCAGGCTGCAAGCACTGATGGATCAGTATCCCTCAGGAAGCGCACACATCTACAGCTTTCCTGGGAAACTCCCCATTTCACTGCCTTTGGCCCCATATACCATATGCCATGTCCCCAGCAAATCCTTTATTTCGGGACGACAAGCATTTTCAGCCATCCCATGCATCTCCTTTGCCGGCTTTTGTCAGAAGACCACTCAGTTGCATTTGCGTCTTTCTGGTATAAGAGCATTGGACCTGCAAATGCCATATTACGGACTCAGTCCTGCCAGACGGGCGAAGCAACCAGCTATCAGGCTCCATCAGAGAGCGCGTTTGTCTGCACAGCAAATCACATTTGTCTTGCTTCAGGAGATCTGAAGGCAAATATTGCATCGCTTTTTATCATCTCCAGTCCCACTAGATCTAGTTTCCCCTCAGGTCCCAAACTCCCAGGCTCTGCAGACTTTTGATCTTGACGTCGCCCAAGGGAGGATGTCTGGGTCCTACAGCTCAGTCTCCAGACTCTTCTCTGGGTTATTTCCTCCTCCCCAGCTCCACTTGGCCACTTCTCCAAATTAAATCTACATACACTTGGGCTCAACAGCAAAAGCAAGAAGCCCTGTGAAACAAGACCCTATAAGCAGAAACGCCTTCTGGCAAGGCTTTAAAATCATTAGTTTCCCAAGCAGATATGACTTAGTACAACCTGAGGACTTGCACTGTAAGCGGAGCTCTTCAAACTCAAGGTGACATTTGATACAGTGAAAAGCTGGGCATAGATGGAAGTACAGAAGGGAGTTTTGACACCTCTCTCTAGTCCTCGTCTTTCTTACCCCATCTCAGCTTTGCCGTTCAAGGGCACACTCGGAGGACACTCACTACACATACAGCAAAGGCAAAGCAGTTGGATAAACTTCCTCATCATCGGACACGTAGACTATTGCCTGGAGGTTGGAACAAGGCTTGCTAGTCTCTGATGTTGCTGCTTCTGGGCTTCAGAGCAAATCATCTGCTGCTAACAGATGACCAGCTCTGTGTACCAGGGAATGGTGAAGGGGAGGGCTGCACCCTGCTGAACAACGCCTGGGCCACGGTTCCACACAGCACTGAGCCTCCTCCACCGCTGCTCTTGATCAACCTTTGCATCCCTCTGCACCCAAACATGCAACCAGCATCTTCTCAGGTAGGTTTATTCTGTACTGCAAGGAGTGTTTGCTGGTTCCAAGGAAGACTATGAAGCAAAGGGCCAAGTCTCTGCTGGGAGTCTTGCTCCAGATAAGGTTTATGTAAACTATCTGGAAGATAGAATGAATTTGTCTGCTGTTTAGTTTCTTTAGAAGGCTATGGGGGGCACGCAAGCCTGGAAACCCCACAGGAAGAAAATCTCTTAACAGGTTTTGTGATTTGCTGCCATGCAGAAAGCATGCAGAGCGCAGGTTCTCACTTGGCTTCTTCTGGCCTTCACGGTTGGTACAAACTCAGTAGGACAGGAAAAAGCATTTATCGTGCCCAGAACTTCATTCCACCACCCACAGAGGCAATATAGCTAAAAGAGTGACGCAAATTAAGCTGGCATTTCAAGATATTGCTTAAAGAAAGAAATCATTAAAAATAAGGAGAACTAAAAAATACTTCTGTGTCATGACAGGTGTTTATCTCACCTAGCAAACTCCCCTAGTGCACACTGTTGGACTCAGAGGAGCTCAAGCATGCTCCAGCCTGCCAAATCAGTTCTGACAGCCTATACAAATATATTTTTCTGCTTCGAATGTCAGCAAAAAAAGTTAGTTGCATGCCTTAAAAAAAAAAACACAAAAAAAAACCCCAAAAACCCATTCAGAAGGCCAGTGCCTACACTGCAGTACGCTATCTTGTCTGAAGTCAATCAACCACCAGAGAGGGATGGAGGTACAACTACGCAACAGACCTATGTGCAGAAGCACCCAAACTAGAGATGCAGGCTAGTATGTCCAGACACCACAGGACAGCGTTATCCAAGCCAACATAGTCCATCTTTAGCCTGGACATGCCCAGAAACCTTGGAGAAGAAAGCACTATATGATTATGCTTTCAAGATCTACCCAGAGGCAGGTGACAGGAATGTTCCATCACCTCACCCGGTCTCACGATGATCTGCAACGCGAGAGTACCATGAAGTCATGTAGGGTCAGCACAGCTTGTTTGTTTGTTTTTCCAGCCTGCCACATACTCAAGGCATCTTGCTGTGAGCTGAGTTTAACCACTGCTGGTGAGGTCCTGCAAAGGGCACAAAGACTGAGCCTCAAGCTCTACAAAAATCCAAAAAATATCACAAACTACTTCTGCTGCAGCGCAAGGGCCAAGCCTGGAGAGCAAAAAAACAGCAGAAACAACAGCCAGAAAAATGGAATGGCACAAACCACCCTGAGCAAGGCAGGGATTGCCCTTTTGTTTGCAAGGAATCTAAAACATCTGGGGTGTGACTTAAATCAGTACATGAACCCAGAGTCATGACCATGGTAATTCTAGCCAGGAGGGGTGCCTCATAGCTACCTTTGCCTTGTGTATTCTCTGGAGAGCAGCCTGGAGACCATCAGGTCCGGTACCATCCTTTACACAGGCAGAAAAGTCAGACAACGCAGTACTACCGATGTGAGACTACTCACCATTGGTGCTCCACGGTGACCTATAATGGCTGGCTTTGGTCCCAGAGCCTTCTTCTCCATTATGCAAGGGGACGAGATGGTGAGGGGGACGAGGTAAAGTGCAACTACAACTGCAAGGTATGCAGTGAACATCAGCATCTGAGAAGCTGAGGTGGAAAGAGAGAGAAAGAGCTGGTCAAAATGTTGGTCCTGACCTCCCCGCACCGCAGGAGTGAAGTCAAGACACCTTCATCTTCCTCCAGAGGAGAGACTGGTCTACAGCAGCTGTCCCTAGTACAGCAGTAGAGCTCTGTGTTTAAGGAAAAACATATTCTAGTTTAAAAAAATATCTCTGAGCTAATCAAGTCCTGAGGGAGGTTTTCACTTAACTTTTTGTTTCCCCAATACAAAATGAAGTGAATTGCTTAAAGTCCCAGCAACATAGCCCAAAACACTGCTGGTTTCCAGCCCTTTGGGGGCAGACAGCACCAAATTTTGCCCTGCCTGACAGCAGCAATAGATCACCAGTTAAACCTATCTACAAACAAGTCACAGCACCACGTCGGTGCATTTAACATCACTTGGGTTTACATCACTTGTGTTTACATTGGTGGTTCACCAACATCACCCATCTCAGCCAGGGTAACGCCACTTTAACTGCTTCTGCATTAGGATTTGTACCAGCCAGAACCGAGCTCATTTGTGATGCTTTACTGCTTAAATTGGACACATTTAAATAAATCCTTGGGTTGTGATGGTGCTGCACTCCCCGGGGTCTCTGCAAGCAGCAATATTACAGGACTGACAAATGCAGCAAAGAGGGTGCTGGCTGCAGCGCTTGGGGCCAGAGGAGCAGTCCTGCGTCCCACACCACGCCTCAGCCGCCCGCCGCCGACTACCAGTGACTTCTCACAAAGTCCAAAGTATCTGGGAATCTTTCGAAGGTGCTGACAGCACAACAGAAGCACCCCTTGTACCCAGCAGACATGTATTCCTTGTAAAGAACAACAGGCACCTTTGAACTCCTGAGCTATTTGGAGTCACTTGAAACCACAGATATTAAAGCAAAGACGTCTTTTTTTATTATTATTATTTATTTTGCAAACTCATTAAGGCTTTGGAACTCAAGGGAGAACCTCAAAAAAAAAACCAACCCCTTTAAAACAAATATTTGCAACGGACACAAGATGGAGAAGGCAAGTTTTTTTAGGGGAAGGACAGAACAACCCAGCTCTGGTCCTGACCGCAGCTGATCTGGTTTCACACATAAATAAGCTGCTTTTTGCTTCCAGCATCTAATAGCCTCATTCAAACATGTTCCCAACAAGCCAGAAAGTAACACTAGTAACTTTACCAGCTAATTTTTCGTCCTCTTTGGAAGAGATGTCAATCACCCACAGAGCACTCAAGGAACTGAATGGCATCTTGCTAAGTGACTCACGCTGTGTCCTGCACCATAAAAGTATGGAGTTGTGCCTTACCAGCATCAAAACCTCCAGACGGACCCAGGACATGATCCGGACCCAATTCTTGCTCACCCCAGGAACACCGTACACCAACCAGGCTTTGAAAAATCAGCCTAATTGTCAGCAAAGTCTCAGGCTGTGCAAAGAATCTGGTCCCTTCTTTCCTGGTGCCACAGTTTAGGGATTAAACAGCTCAGGTTCAGACTACAGGCAAGCACCGTGTGAGATGTGGGGGCTTCCAAATATTTTTATCGTTGGACTGTACCCGCAAGGAAAGGATGCCCCAGCATGGGTCACAGACCATGTTAAAATGGAGCTGAAAACCCCACCCAGCCACGCATATGTGGGAACTGAGACCACGCATAAAAAACCTGAAATGAAATACACGCATGGAATACAAGCAAAATACAAACCGTTCAATTTGAGGTTAGATGGTCTGTATGGAAGCAGCTCTCCTGGTGACCACCCAAGCTAAGCAAGCAGGACAGATAAATCTCCCACTTTCTACAACATGACACTGCCAACGACAACATTTCGACGCAAGCCTTCCTTCTCCATTCCTCCTACTCTTAGTGACCACTCCAGCCTAGTTTGGGCTCCTAGAAGAGCATGTTTCTCACACTGCTGTTTGCTACTCAAGGCTTCCAGGGCTGCTTTGAGTCCAATGTTTTCTACCTGACCTGAGAAGCAAGCTTTGAAAACAAGCTACTACTTTTTAAAACACTGCAGCTTTTCAAGAAACTTCTGTTCTCCAGGTTTGGAAAAAGTAGCATGGGGGAACAACAAAAAAATAAAGTGTAAATTTGCTCAGTAAAAAAGCCAGTTGCTGAAGATTGTCACATGCCTCAAGAATGACAAGAACAGATTGTTGCACCAATGACTGCAGCTGCACCAGTTATTTCCAAAAGATTATTATTAGTGAGTGAAATCTTATTTTGCCATTACAAGCAACTGTCAGTTCTCACAGAGTTTTTAGTTCTTCTCTTCCATTTTTAACACCACCACGTCAAACATATCTGTACCAAAAAGTCTGTAAACTCCTCCAGGTATGATACCTTTCACAAGTAAAATGACCCTGAAATAACTTTAAGATCCAATGGTACAGAAGAGATTAATGTTTTTCCTTAAAAAAAACAAACAAAACAAAAAACCCAACCCAGGAGCAGAAAGAGAGAAGGAAACCAGCTTCCTGGCTTATTAAAAACAAACAAACAAAAAATCCATTTTCAGGGAACTCAGCTGCAAGAGAAAAATCATGAGGAATTCACAAGGAGCACATGCAGTCTCTGCTCTAGGCGTAACCATAAATCCTCCCTCGGCTGGCAGCCTAATTACATGCTAGAACATATTTAAGAAGAATCAGGTACAGCTTTATTGGCATATTTATAAATTAAGGCAGAGCAATTCTTTCTTTGAAAAATCTCTCTGGATATCAAAATCTTTCCATCCTCAGATACCGTTTCCTCATTCTTAACTCCCACTTCTTGGAAGTCTTTTGCAAGCGCTGCCAAATCCTTCCAGGGCTTGTATTTTGCTGCAGGTTAAATACCAATTAAAATAATTTTTCTGGAACTGGCACAAATGTCTGAGAACATCCGTGGATGCTCTGAAGAAAAACACTTCTGAGGGCACAGGAGGATCAAATTATTTCACAAGAAAACCTAGAGGAACAGCTTAGGCCTGGGAGAGCCCCTGGCAACACGGTGGGACAGGGGAGATGCACGGAAGAGTGCACTTATTCCAGTGGACAGGACCATCAATGAGAAGATGCTGGGTTCAGCGTATCCTTCACCACTCTACTTCTTTAGACCTCTGACCACGTCTCAACATGTGTTTAAAGAAGCACCGACCCTTCTGGGGACCAGATCTCTACTGAACCCTCGAGGTGCTACTGCATCACAAGCAGCAAGTCCATGAAGGCTTTCAAAAGCCAGATCCTTCTAGAAACACAGGTGAACAAAAGCCAAGGAGATGGGTCTAGGGGGAAGTGCTTATAAGATCCAGAGCAGAACATGGCACGTTAGCTACAGAGGGTACATTTATGTTTTCTAAAGCAGACTGATGGAAATCCAGATGCTTTTATTCATTGCTTCATTGAAAATAGCCCTTTTACCTCCAACTCTGGCGCGCTTTTGACCACAAAGCGGCAGCCGTGGGATCTAGTTGCATCCCCAGACCATATACACCCACTCTGGTTTCGGCCAGGTTATTCCAGGAGAGCATCCACCTCCCCAACGTGGCTGAGCTGGAGGCTACTAAGCCCAGGGAAGGAACCACCACCTGCCAAGCGGTTCCCAATGGGAGCACCCAACGCGCCAACCACCACCCATCGGCCCCCGACCACCACGCAAGGACACGAATGGTACTCACTGGCTTTCTCCGTTCGTGCAAACTGCCCCGCTATCAACCACGACAGGGCCGTGACTGCCGCAAGTGCTCCTATGTGCAAGAAAGGGGCTGTGGCCTGCAGGACGGAAGAACAGGAGAGAAAAAACGATGACAAACGCCCCAGCACTTCACAAATTCATTGACCTTGCAGGCTGCACGGTGCATCAGACCACTCTGTTTCCAGCTGGACTTCACACCATTCCTACATCAGGCTCCTGCATCTGTTTTGGCCATCTCTTCTTCCAAACCCTAACATTGTCTTTGGCACTCAGGCCACTATGAGGGCAAAGCAAGAAAGCTCTAAACCCCTTCTTGGGGAAGAGTTCACCCAATAACACAGATATTTGGAAAAGGGCTCCTTAGACACTATGCAAATTGAAGTAAGGCTCTTGGTGGCACCAAGTTTTAAATTTCTTGTCATCCAGTTGGAACACTGGTCAACGGCTCAATGTCTGGATGGAGATCAGTGACGAGTGGTGTCCCTCAGGGGTCCATTCTGGGACCAGTACTGTTTAATATCTTTATCAATGACACAGACAGTGGGATTGAATGCACCCTCAGCAAGTTTGCAGACAACACCAAGTCGAGTGGTACAGTTCACACGGACAAGATGCCATCCAGGTGGACCTGGACAAGCTCGAGAAGTGGGCCAAGGTGAACCTAATGAGGTTCAACAAGGCCAAGTGCAAGGACCTGCACATGGGTCAGGGCAAGCCCTGGTATCCATACAGGTTGGGGGATGAAGGGATGGAGAGCAGCCTTGCGGAGAAGGGCTTGGGAATACTGGTGGATGAAAAGTCGGACATGACCCAGCAATGTGTGCTCGCAGCCCAGAAAGCCAACCGTGTGCTGGGCTGCATCACCAGCAGGTCGAGGGAGGGGATTCTGCCCCTCTGCTCCGCTCTGGTGAGACCCCACCTGCAGTTCTGCGTCCAGCTCTGGGGTCCTCAGCACAGGAGAGACAGGGACCTGTTGGTCTGGAACACCAGACACCTCTGCTATGAGGAAAGGCTGAGAGAGTTGGGGTTGTTCAGCCTGGAGAAGAGAAGGCTCTGGGGAGACCTTATAGCAGCCTTCCAGTACCTTAAGGGGGCTTATAAGAAAGATGGGGACAAACTTTTTAGTAGGGCCTGTAGTGATAGGACAAGGGGTAACAGTTTTAAACTAAAAGAGGATAGATTCAGACTAGATATAAGGAAGACATTTTTTACGCTGAGAGTGGTGAAACCCTGTCCCAGGTTGCCCAGAGCGGTGGTCGATGCCCCATCCCTGGAACATTCCACGTCAGGTTGGACGGGGCTCTGAGCAACCTGGTCTGGTTGAAGATGTCCCTGCCCATGGCAGGGGATTGGACTAGATGACCTTGAAAGGTCCCTTCCAACCCAAACTATTCTATGATTCTATGAACACACTGGACTGTGTATCACCATGGTGTGTCACCGTGAGAGAAAGCTTGAGGTGGATCCTCTGAGTCATGCTTCTGTTCTCCAATTGCCTGCCTAAATCTTTAAAAAACAAGAACAGGGAAGCACTTCTGAGAAATGTTAGTCACTTGTGTGAATGCTATTTTTTCCCCTGTGTATTTGCATACTCCCAAATATACAGCAGTGATCACCAGTAAAACCTCTCAGGCCTTTCATGGGCAAAATATTTTTTGGACCCCTTTTTGAGGAAGAGTTCTATCAAGAAATTAACAGTTTGTAACTATTTTCCTCTAATATTTACATAGCCCTGCAGTATACCACAAATCTTTCTTAAAACAGGACTAGAGTACGGAAGTTGCATTCTTTTTTTAGATATATATAAAAATTTATGTGTAATATAAAAACAAACCTAGAGTACTCCTCCCATAGGGCTGGGAAGAGCATGAAGCCACACCAAGAGGAGGAATTGCCCTCTCCCTCCAGCAACTATGAGTCAGACCCAGCCTCAGTATTTTCCACCTCAAACTCTGCAGCCAAGCCTTGGTTTGAGTTTAAGGGAAAGAGCCCAGGAGATGGAGACAAAGTGATATAGTGGCCTCAAGGACTCCACAGGAGTTGTGCTGCAAATTTTCTCATTGCCAAGATTTCAATATTGGGAATGACAAATGTCAAGACAGGATTTTATACAGTAGAAAGACACAAAGTCCATGACATGTAGCTGCACTGGCCCCTTTCCCCACCCAGAGAAGCATCCTTGCAGACAACTTACTTGCAGTGAAATAAATACCATCTCCCATTCATCGTCCCAAAGCTGTGCTATTGATGACATGGTCACCACAGTAGTTATCAAGGTCGTCATCAGGCCAATCTGCAACAAATATGAGAGTATTTACATACTGGAGCTTATCATTATCATGTAAGTTTTATAGACTGGGAAACGGAGAGAGAAAACCTTTATACATAATAAAAGGACAAAACCAACTAGCCTTAGGACCCACAAGGAAAGAGGTTGGGCTTGTGTGCTGTCCCAGCATAACCTCCCCTTTTCCACCACTGGAGATACAACACTGGTCTAAACAGGCCCAGGAGGGCACATCTCATGGATGATCTCTTTCTTCACGTAGCGACCAATGGTATGGGAAGATCAGGTGATTTGCTTTGCCAACAAACTTGATCAAAACCAGCTTAAATAGAAATGGGGTTCTGCCAGGCAACTTCAGGAGGTGATCCCAGACTCCCCAGCCCTGCTGCAACAGCCTGTGATGCACCAGTGCTATGGGAGGTTGGCGGACTTTGCTTAACTTGACTGTCCAACGCTTCTGTTCAGTCATAAACCTTGAACACATCCAACAGAATGGACACTGCACTTCCATAAAGGCTAGACATGTGTGCAAGCAAGGCTGTGCATCCCCATCACCAAGGAGTCATCTTGAGATGGGTCAAGCACAACTTTGTGCATGAATGTGACTTCAGCTGGGTCTGAAACGGCAACAACCGTCCAGTCAGCGTCCAATTCACATTAACAGAGCAGTTATAGCAGATATTGCAGCTTGAGAAGAGGCTCTGGATGAGACAGCGGCTGAACTGAGATGGCAGACCAAGGCCCAGTCCATCAGCCACCTTCCCCCAGCCTCCCTCTCCCTCCACGTGGAAGCACTCAGAAGTCTGAGGAGAGCAGTCAAAAAGAAAACATCACTTCTGTTTTGAAGGTAAAAAGTTCAAAACATCAAAAACTGCCATAGAAATAACTCCAGCTGTAAAGACTTAAAATCTGGGCTGTCTATCAAAAAATAGTTCACAATTCTCCGCCTCTTCATCTGGTTTCTCAGTCTCTGCTGTTCCACACACCTGCCGGATTCAAAGGATGCTGCTACTCTACGCCTCGATCTCCTGTACTGTCTAGATCTGAAATCTGCGTGGGAGACTTGGGCAGAAAAGGCCAACTGATACACAGCAATGAACTGATCATCTAAGATGCACAGGACATCGCTAGACCAATTTCATCTTTACTTAATACCTTAGACGAGCACATAAAACGCCGCATTCCCAACATTTACAGAAGACACTTTTGGACATAAGGACAGGATTTCTCTCTCTAGTTTAGCCTCAGTTCCCACCCGCTGTTCCTCTCCTAGATGCCCAGACAGACCTGCCAACAGCACAAGAGGTGTCCATAGGACAGCAGTGGCTCACCCTGAGCCTCCAACTTTTGCAGAGCGTGAACAAAGTACATGGGGCAGCAGAAGGGGCCAAGAGGTCCAGCTGCCCCAGGTTGAATAGAAGCCCCGAGCCAAGAGGCTGCATTCAACCCACCTTCTAACCCTAACCAACCCATTTCTGCACATCCAAGGCAGGACAGGGTTTGCTCGCCTATTTAAAAGACACTCCCCAGCAACCTACAGTGGCAATCCATGCTATTTCAAGAGATTTCCTCATTAAGGACTCTGGGGTAATACAGCACAAAGCAATGCACGTGGACAATGGCGCTTTGCCATGGGGCCTTGCACGCGGTACTCGTTCTGCTCCCCCATCGTGTGGTCAGACCCCTGGGCCACCTGCCAGAGCGTAACATCAGTACAAAACCCAGATTGAATCTACTTTTCATCCATTTTATATCCCGCAAAGCTGAACTCCAAATTCAGCAGCAACAGACGACTTTGTCAACTAGATTTCTTCAGTGCAGCCCTAATTCCCCTTGATGTCGCTGCCCTGTGCAGCACAGCGGTGTCAGGACACAAGTGTATCTCCATTCCATCATTTCCTCCTCCCATCACCTCCAATTTATTGCTTTTTACCCTCTCTCATGCATCTCCAACTTGGCTTACAATCCTCAGTTCTTTTTGCAGGATTACAGGAGGAAATTGGAAGGAACTGTGCAGTTTGCACATACCAGCCTTTCCCACATGCTTTAATCTATATTTGAAGGTAATTCAGCACGGTTACAGCAAAGAATATTAACTTATTCCAGTCTCTTATCTCAACCTCCTTAGAAAACTGAGGGAGGTGTGGGGAAGAGACAGAGCACCACATCTGAGTTGTGATGATCGGTGGACTTTTTTGGAAGAAGGGAAGGAAGGGTGGGTTTCTGTAGGCAAGAACTAACTGATCTCCACCAACACATTCCTCTTCTGGACTTACTCATCCAAACCCATCAGCCACCTGGAGCATGTCTGAAAAATTCCATTTGCCCCAATGAAGAAACATATGTTAGACTCAAGAATCAACAATTTATTTTCCAGCAGCAGTCAGACGGTCCCCGCCTCCTCTTTGGATTGCATCCCCTCCTCCCAAGAAAACATAATTTCTATCTTTTCTAGGAAGAAAAAAGAAAAAGAGACAGGGAGGGGGTCTGTGCTCTCCCTGTCCTGGGGGGTGGTACATCTGTTCAGGCTCTGATCCTGCGACACCTTGTCACATGCAGAACAACCAATTTCGGGAGGAGCTGTGTATCAGTAGATTCAGGACTGGTCCCTTAATTACCTATTAGCAGATTGCCAGTTACAATTGAATCCTGCCAAGCCATTTTCTTTGGCACTGTCTCTCCCCGCAGCTTGCTACATACCCTTCCTCTCCCCTTCTGCGCTCCAAGCACCAGATCTGCATCTTCTCTTACATTTCACAGCAGTTTGAAAAACTGCTTTACATACAAACCAGGACCTCCTTGGGTTCCAGCAAACCCCAACCTGCACATTGCACACCCCCAGTTTTAACACCTTCATCTTCTCCCAAGGCTTTTCCAGTCGGGTCCTCCGAGAACAACCCGAACAGCTTCGCTTCTGCTCAGCCCTTCCTCAGGGCTGGGTTCAGCACAGAGAGGAGCACCCGAGGGCTCGTAACGGACTACCACGCTGAGCCCAGACCAAAGTCAAGCCACTCTAATGACACGGTGTTTCTCAGTCTCCAAAAGTTGGCCCTCTGTCAGCAGGGACCCCCAAAACATTTCACCAAGGTCTTCGTCCCCGGGCTTTGACTGCTCCTACTGTGCAATCTGCTCAGTCCTGAGATGAGGCCACGTGCATCACAGACATCTATGATTTATGCTCTTCCCAAAAAGACTGTGGCAGTGAGTGCCACCCACACCACCCGCTCCTTAGACTCCCGCTTCACTGAGATCCTGCTCACTTCCAAGCTGAGAAGAGCCATTTACCTTGTGAAGCCAGTGCAGGTTCATTTGCTGTCCCACAGCTATGTGACATAGTGCTAGTATCTGGGAGGAAGAAATCAAGAGTCAGACACAGGCACATCACAACCTTTAATTGTTTGGACACGCAGGAACACTTCACCATCCAAAAAGGATAACCAAACAGGCTGGGGCAGAAAGCAGGGCTGGGGTGAGGATGGTCCAGCAGACACCACTGGCTCAGTTGTACAGAGCCTTTCCAAAGCCGAGAACGTGGAAGGAAAGACTTTGACCTCCAAGAGGCAGGGACTTGAGAGGTTGGTCCATGGGTCCCCGGCTCCCAGGACTGCGGGAAGCAGTGTCTGCGTGGGGCCAGAATGGACACGGCCTCGGAGGTCCCAGCACCCAGGGATGCAGGGAAACAATTTGCATTTGTGACTGGCAGATACGCCGAAATGGGAACTGGGCCATACTAAGGGGAACAAGAGCTGTGTTCCTCCTCAGGCCAACTGCACCACCAGTATCAGGGTCTCTGGTTTTGCTCTTGATCATGTGAGGTCACAGGCTATGCATTTTTCACTTTCCATTTATTTTAGGCAACTTAAGGCTAAGGGGGGGGGAATCACTTTTGAAAGGAAAATTGCTCAAGTCGTAGGTGGACTGAGAAGTTCATGCCCTTTTTAAAACAAACACACAAACCTCTAGGAAATGGTATTTTATTCTACTCACCAATAACACTGTAATGTACGTAAAGCCAGCAGCTGTTGTTACAAGTATTGGAATGGACCAGTCACTCCAATATCCCATTCGATTATATAAAAACCTGAAAGATAAGTGTGAAGGAGAGATTAAGAAGAGATTGAACACCATAGCAACTTCACTAGGATTAGACAAAACTTTAGAAAATGGGTCTTGCCATTGCTGCTGCACAGACGAGAGATAGGCAGCAAAAAGCACAAGTCACTCTGGAACAAAACCCAGTGTTTCTGCTTTGATCCCTCATGGGAAATTAACTCTGCAAAGAGGGATCAGGCAATTATGTCAAACACAGCAACAATGTTATGTTGGAAAAAAAATAATCATACAGGACCAGGGCTTGTGTTTCCTGAAAAATATTCCCTAAGAACAAGAGGAAAAGTATCGCCACATGTGGTGGTGTTTGCCTAAACAATAGATCCAATGCTGTCCCACATGTTTATAGACTAATAAACACAATATAGAGATAGTATCAAGGACAGGGGAGGAAAATTAATGTTGCTGTGCACAGCTGTACTATATAATAAAGACACAAACTCTTTGTGGAGGGACAAGGTGACAGAAGAAATTAGGTCTCCTGTACTTATCGGAGACGGTGTCTTTTATTCCAATGGGCTGTAGAGAAGGTCCAATCCTGCAACAGTGGACGCTGTCAGGAGTTGGGCTCAGGACTTCCCAAAACAGGGCTGGCTAGAGGAACTGCCTCCTTTTGACTTTCTCACCTTCAACTGACCGAAGGGTTGGTCTGCCCAGCCTGAAGGATGCCTGTGGGGTTTTTTGGCTCAGTGGGTTCCCTTCTCCTGGTCTTTCTGTTTACCTTAAAGCTCTAAGTAAGCTACGGGCCGTTCCATGGCTCTGTGATCCCACCTTGGCGAGAGGCAGCAGCAATGTCCTGATGTGCTGGAGGATCACAGCAGGGACTGAAGCAGGGTTAGAGCAGTACTGAGGTATAGGTGACACTCTACAGGTATATCTCCAAAGCACGTACCTCCAAACCAGCTGCTTTGGTTCCTCTAGACCAGCCCTCACCAGTGAATTCCCCAGTTTCCCTGCGCACATGCAGAAGAGCTGCCACCTCGTCAAGGCTCAGCAGCACAAAAGCATGGAAGCCAAATGTTTTTCCTATAGCCTAGTGGTCACGGCGCTGCTCTAGGAACAGAGAAACCCGCATTCACTCCCCACCTTCACTTCTGGGATTGCAGCGCTCTTCCCCCACCACCTCTCCAACCAACAGGCAAAGAGGTAGCCTTCATCCTCCTGCTGAAGCTGATTTTTCTTCCCTCCTCTCCTCTCTCCAGGTATCCTCCCCACTCTCAGTTATCAGGCTTTCCAACCCTGTATTTCAGAGAGCGGATTCAGCTCAGCATCCTGCCTCTCCTCATCGCTTTCATAAAGCCAGCGGACAATGAAAGCTTTATGAACAGGAGCAGCAGATGAAGCAGACCATTATTCACAGCAGCAGCACGGTAAGAGACACTGTCCCTTGTGCCTAGCGGTGGGTCTCAAATGTCAAATTTGCATTTAAATAGCAATACGCTTCCCAGTAAAACTGTCCTGGAGCTGGATTCAAGAGTCATTAAAGCACATTACAGCAAAACCGCAACAAGACATAAGAAGGTCTTTTCCAAACGTAATGATTCTACTCTATTCTAAAGACAGACACAGTCCACTACCTTCCCTGGCCAGAAATGCAGAAGGACACCCAGGCCCCACCACACCAGGAGAGACTTAGCCAAATCCCAGAATCCTTCTTGCAACTTCTGAAACTTCAGGCCTGACCTGGTTTAAAACTTTTTCCACTGGATTTTTAGAAAAAACATCACTAGGTTGACTTGGATTGGGGTTAACTTTATCTCCATGCAAATCCTCTGGTACAGCAAGGATGAGGTCAAAGACTCACCCTCCTCCCCACCACTCAAATCCAGCATCATTCATCAGCCACAAACTCTGCTCTGGCAACTGCCCCACCTATTCTGTCCAGGAGTGAAGCTCCCATGTAGGTTTTGGAGAGCAAATCCTTGGACTCAGATATGACCCATGTCCAAGTTCTGCTTAGGGATTCAAAGAGCCATAACAAAAGGGACCTGGAGGGATTCAGACATGCTGTTAGTAAAAAAAGAAAGAGGAAAGAAAGGAAGGAAAGAGGGTCCCTCTGAAGTCTTTGCTCATGCCACCACCAAAAGCTTCCTTAGCTCAACTTCAATACATTTAAGCTTTTGCTCTGATGTCCCTTCAAGTGGCCCTCCGATAGTGTCAGGTCTTCACTTGATGTGCAAATGACTGTTTTAAAATGCTGTTTCCATGGTAGTTATGAACCAGAGAGCCTTCTCCAGAACTAAGGAAGAAAAAATTTGCTACACAGACTTGCGTTTATAGTCCTGCTCCAGAGGGAACACAGCCAGGTTCAAAAATTAAAGTATCTCCCACATCCTTCACTAACCAACATTAAGCTTTCTGTTGCAGTACATAGCCTGCACACTGGAGATCTATAGTATAATGCAATTAAGTGTAGACACCACAAAGAAATGCCCAAAGCAATAAATTAAAAAAAATATTTACTTAAATTTAAGAGGCACAAAGCCCTTTTGCTGACAAGGGGACCTCATTGCATATTCAGCCCCGCAGAAAAAGGTTAAAAGCCTGCAGCAATACGTGCTGGGCTATAATTTTGCCTTGTCTTCCTAAAGCCCATTTCAATCCCAGCATAGTCCCTTAAGTCTTTACAAGTTTAAAGGCCAAATTGCCACATTTAGGTAGGTAAACCCTACCACTGACACCATTTAATTATGTTAGTTTGGTTTAACGTAGATGTGTGCATCCACTGCTGGAGCCTGAACACACTGCCTGAGCCGCAGGCAGGGTTTGCTACACTCAGCTGTAGGTTTCTGCTACCTCTTAAGTCACCTCTGGCAGCTGCTCAGCAGCATTTAGCAAAGCTCTGCACATCTGCGTTAAGAAACGAAGAACATCATAATGAATTCAGGCTCCAAGTACCATTTCAGCCAAAAGAAGACAGAAAAGAGCGATTGCAGCGCGTTGTAGTTCCAACTAGAAGAACGAGGCTTCACATTAGCATGCTAATAACCTTGCCAAGAAGGACCTGGGGTTATGGAGGACATGAGGTTGAACGAGCCAACAGGGTACCTTCACTGTGAGTAAGTTAAACTACTGGGTGGCATTAAGAGAAGCGTCGCCAGCAGACCGAGGGAAGTTGCTCCCACTTCTGCTCACCACCGGTGAGGTGGCACCAGCACCGCAGTGCCCTGGTTTGAGCCTCCCAGTTCAAGGAGGATGCGTAGGGGATCCAATGCAGAACTACCCAACCAAGATGAGGAACACAGCTTACTAGGAAAGTTTGAGGAAGCTGGGCTTGTTTAGTCTCACGGAGAAGACTACGAGATGATCTAATTGCTGCCTACGCTGTCTGACAGGCAATTATGAAGATGATGAAATCCGACTCTTCAAGAGTGACAGACACTGTCACAAGGGGAAATGGCCCTTAGAGGTTTGGGCTGGAAAATCTTCCCCTCGGAGGGTGGTGGAGTGCTGGAACAAGTCCCAGAGAGGGGGGAACTCTTCATTCATCTTGGTCTACTGCTGGTAATAGTCCTCCTTTGAGGGGCTGGTCAGACAGATGCCTCCAGTCTTCCCTCACCTGCTGTGGTGGGACGAGTCACAAAAGGTCAGTGTAGGCGCCTGCACGTGATGTGAGGAAGGAAAACTCACAAGGATGAGTTTTGGAGGGCAGGAACAAGCTCAGCAGCTCATCACACCAATGTGACAGCAATTCTCTGTCCCTGTTCCTCCAGGAAGCCCCTACCAGTAGGTCGGTGTGCTAGGTCCTTTGCTGAAATGGCATTTGCCCCAAAAGAGCCCTTCCTCTAGTCTGAGAGACGTCATGGCTCGCAGATAAATCAGTGGAGCAGAGAGGAAGGCAACAGGAACAAGTACAAAAGAAACCTCCTCCACAAATATGGCCCAGAAGCGATAGCCACTGAAGAACAGCACAGATAGGGTTCCTAAGAGCCAGAACCCCACCGTATCTCGTCAGCAACAGGCTCGCAGCCCTCCTGGGACTAAAATGATGCTTTCACCTCCTTTACATCCCATCCGGCTGAAAAATGTTGTTTTAATGGAGCCCACACATCTGCGCTGGGAGGGAAGAGGGCCAGGCTCAGCCTGAATGGACCCAGTGGAAATTGTTTCCTCTCTGCCTGGAACCAGCATGTCTGTAATTAAAACCTCGCCCCATGTTATCATCCTCCCTCCCAGCCTTTCCGCGGCATTCCAGGCTGTTTTTCAGAAACCCTGCTCTTCTCAGCCTCTGGTGCCAGTGCGCGGAGCAGGGATCTAATTGGGGTTACAGCACATACAAAGCACTGACCAATTTTCGGCACCGAATGGCACCGCTTGAACACATGTAGCCCTGTTATTTTGCACCCAGAGAGCCTCTTCCATGACTGTTGTGCACAAGGGCTTGCTTTTCCAGTGCTGTCAATCCAAAAGTGGTTCTAGCACCCTAAGCACTGGGTTGCATGGCAGGGCAAGGGGCTTTGGTCTGCAGGAGATGTGTGTGGGCATTTTAAAGCCCAAACACCTCTTGCACCCAGAGCAGACCTGCACATCTCCTCCAGTTCCTGCACAAATATTCAGGAACCCAAAACTCTGCAGCGCTGTGGCTGCAATGCCCATTCACAGCATTCCCAGGGCTTTGCTTCATATCTGCGTGATTTTTTTTAGCCCTTTCTCAACTCTGAGCTGACAGATTTGGCTTTGCACTGGAGCGGACTAGGAGCACTCACATCCCTTACTGAAGGTATAAACTGAAAGAATGAGGAGTTCCAAAATATCATTTAAAAAAAAAAGGCATTTTTTTTCATGCTATTAATATAAATAAATGAAGAGCAATGGTGACAGTTACAGTTCTCAGAGCGTGGGTCCGAGCAAAGAGAAAAACCACACTCCTAGGAGGAGACAGCACACGTCATTCAGTTAGTAAACACTCTCCCTTACACAAATTCAGCATCTAAGTCAAGTGATTTATTTAAGGGATCAACTACCCACTGTGTTTTAAAATACAGTTTACATATTATCTTTGACAAGAAGATGATGTCAAAGCAGTTTGGTTACAAGAGAGCCCAAGGGACTATCAAAATGTTTTAAGATGCTGCTGAGACAGTAAAAAGAAGAATAATTTCCAGCACTGGGGGGAGCTGGCAATACCTTAAACTCCCCAGCACATCCCACTGGAAAGCTTGTTTTCAGCTCCTTCCAACTTTGCAAAATTTTCCACACCCGTGTCTTCCTCAGGCTGAATTTCCGTCATTTCGATTTTGTGGAAAGTTGCAGCCAAATTCCTTAGCCACCTCCAAAACCAGCCAACCATAGAAACAAACAAACAAAACAACCACCAAAAAGCTTCCACAAGATTTCAGCACCATTTCTGTTTTCGAATGCTGTTCACCAGGTAGCGCACCTACCCCAAGCTCCGTTCCAGCCACACAATGGAGACGTGAGGACACGTTACATCTATCAGTGAAAAGAGGCAGGAGGTCTCCTTCAGCCTCACCTCCCACCTCGCCTTCCCTTTACCATCATTACCAAGTCCATCTGAAGGACATCCAACGCAGCGTCAAACAGCTCTTAGAGGCGTATGACGGCAGCCAAATTTGTTGAGGGTTTGCCCCTCCGCAACAGGGAAACTCTACTCACCAGTTGATTTCATTGTAGTCGTTGTGAACTTCCCACCAGAAGTAAAACCAGACCAGGGTCAGGAAGAAGGACGAGGTGAGGATGAGGAACCAGAGGCGCTCCCACTGCGGATGGAAAGGTAAGTCGGCGTTAATACTATCCTCTTTCAGGACCAGTGCCCCATCCTCTCCCTCATCTCATCTAGAAGCTGTTGAGGTTGAATGGAGTAACTAGACATTTGCAAGGGCAGATTTAAGACCTTTCTGCCCTGGGGGAGGTGGGAGATGCACCCCTGGTCCCCAGGTCTGGGCAGAGGGGTCACTTACATCCATCCATCTTATGTAGGGCTGGGACAGCATTTCTCCAGCTCTCAGGGCATGTGGAACGAGGGGGCATTTCTGGATACAGAACTGGTGGTTTTGTTTGGTTGGGGGTTTGTTTTTTTGGTTTGCATTCTCTTGAGGCAATTTTTTAATTAACTTTTCCATTCACATGTGAGGGATGCATCTGGGCATCTTACTCTCTCATTGGTTCAGCCTAAATGACTGAGTAGTTCTCACATGGCAAAGACTACGCAGCAGGTTAGTGATGCTACTACTACGCAGACATATGAACCCTTACTCCTTCCCCCAGGGCACCCAGATCCTGCAGAGCCAAACCACCCACCCGCAACATTTATTCCCACCACCACCACATATGCAAGTGTTTTGCAAATAATATGGCAGGAGGAGAGACCACACCAGCATCAAATGAAAGAGATTTGCGCTGACATTTCGTTTTGATGAATGTCTCAAATAATACTCCACACCACCACCACCACCCCAAAAAAAAAAAAAAATCCCTAAAACATCTGGTCAGTACCCTGGTCCAATAGCATGGGTAAAATCCCAAACCACAAGGATATCCACGTAAAGAACAATGTTGCAAGAAAACTGTCCCTAACCAGCACCATTTTCACGTGCTCCTTGTTGGTTTTACTCTGCAGGCATTAAATAGTCCACACATGTTTCTGTTTCAACTAGCATCCAGTCTGTTTGGAAAAAAACACTGGAATAAATTCTTTATGGAAAATATTCAAATGAATCCTCTCTTCCCAGAATAAGCAAGAAAGGATGAAAATTGAAAAAGTGTATGAACAACTCCACTACTATAAATTCCTTCCAGACCCTGAGCACAGCATTAATCTCTTTTGAAAATGCCCTTTTCTCTAGTGAACTGTCTCATGGCTTTTCAATTATGCAAAACAGCGTAACCAATATAAACACTGGTTTGGTGATATAAGAAACACTACTATTCTTTGCCTTCCCTTTCCATCTTAAGGGCTGAAGCTATTTACTCAACTGTGTATTGACTATTTTTCATCATGCAGCACCCTGGATACCAATCTTGTGATACAGCTCTTCCTTGTATGCTCCGTCTTACAAGAAGTGCCAAAAGAAAAAGAAAGCAATAAAAAGGGTTGGAATTATTTAATTTTTGCTGCGCCAAAAAAAATGATGTTTTCTGCTAGAAATTTCTAATTCTTGGCTGGGGTTATGGTTAAAACATTTTTTTAAGCTCAGCTCAAGTTTGTTAGCCAACTTCTTTCAAACCTCAGTAGCAGCAGGTGCCTAAGTCCCATCAGGGGCCTTTTGCTCCAGATATATGGGGCAAAAGGGAACAGAAAGAGGTACAGACTTCTACGGTGCAACTACTGAGTACATTCAAAACCACATGGCCAAACTGCTCTGCCATGAGCTTAGAGAGTATATGTATATATTACCCCCACACACACATTTACATGCAAGTAGCATAGCTTGTGTCAAGCTCTCCAAAACCTATTTTTGGTCTGTCCTTGATGGTGCACTTGCCAGATATATTTGCGTGACTGCTTTTCTGAAAACCCAGTCAAATTCTTCAAGGGTTGACACACTTCAGTGAGTTCAAGCACAGTTCTGGGTGGGCTTTTGGAAGAACAGGGAACATCTTCCCAGCACCACTGATGCTATTCAGCACAAACCGAACCAGAATCTCAACCTACATGCACAATATATTGGATTTAGCCTGGGTCCCGTAAAACCTCCCTCCAATAGCCCCTCATCAGAAGAGCTTTACAGGCCCCTGCTTTGCAAGCTCCCACACGCTTTAAAGCAAGGTGAAATCTGCAACGTGCAACAGCTTCAAGCCTCTACTGCCAAAAATAAAGACTTAAAATCATGTCATCCCCATCGCTCAATCACAGCCACAAGTAGGTGGAGGAAACCATGCCACTTCACCTACAGAAATTCAGGCAGAACCACTAGCAAGTTTGAAGGTGCTTGAAAAACCATCCGTATTTTCAGCTCCATGAGATTTTATAAGAATGTCAGTACTGAAATTTTTGGCAGTTCTTCTAGAAAACTTTCCCTTCCCCCCTCTTCTCTTTCAGTTTCTCCCTCTTCACACTGGGATAAGATGGACATGCTCACTAGTTACCAATTACTTGTACTAAGCTTAACCATGCCCCGCTCACACAGGACGCAGTATTGTCCTGTAAATGAACCCGACCAAGCACATCTGCATTAGCACCTTCATTCCTATCAGGATGCATTCGGGAAGTAGCTCACCATTTTGTCCTGCTTTCTGTGTTCTGGTTCACATCACTGAAGGGCTTTGGGCGAAGCTAAACCAGATGATGTGCTCCAGGAGTGAACCCAATGCACCTCAACTACCAGTGGGCACTCAGTCCACAGGACCAGATTCAAGCTAGTCCTAAGTGAGCACACCATCACTTCCAAAATGCTGGGACCATGGATGTCGGGATCTCAGCACCAACTATGTCCTTCCACAAACCTCTTCTCTCGACCCACACTACTCGCTAATGTGGAGGTAGCCATGATGTCTTACAGAATGGCACAAAACAGCATTAATCTCGTTATACCAACATTTAAGTTTAAAGGAAAACAATAAATGAAGAGTCACCTTTTTCCTCCAGCTAAATGGCCAGAGAAGACATGTACCATGCGCTCGGTTAACCTCAAAAAAAGCCAACTGGTAGACAGACATCTTTGCAGAGCACACCCAGCGAGATGGCCGCAGCCCAAAGAAGGATAGAGAGAGTATCAATTAAAATAAGAAAAGTGACTTTGAAGTGAGAATATTTTAAAGGATCGGGCACAGGTTGAAGATTTTGCACTGCAGAAGCACTTTCAAATACAGGCATCTTACACATACCACTGTGCTTGTGATCTCAGGTCTATTGTGCGGCCACTTCTAGCAACGGGAGTAAGATTTCTTACTCCAAGAGTAGCTACAGACATAATCGGAAGAGCCCCCAAAAGGAAACAAATGAAGACAGACATGTTACCAAGTTGCAGTTTGTCAGTGATTTTCTAATATTTTTAAATCACAGCATCCTTAAAGAAAAACAAAACAAAACAAACAAACAAATCAGCATTTCATCCACATTCTCCACCACTTTTGTGCATCCCCAATTCCCACCCTGTCAGGGGTACATAACCAACTCCAAAGTAAGGGATGATGGGAAAAAAAAAAGAAAAAAGAAAAAAAAATTAAAGGAACTTGCCGCAAAAGAGCCCGTTTGTGATTCAACTGTGAAGTTGGCTCGCACATTTTACCTGCTATTGTGCTGCAAATTTTAACCTTACTTGTTTGAAACAGGCCTGAAATTCATGTTTTCAGAGATTTTCCAATTTGGGGATTAGTTTTGGCTAACCGAAGTCTGCTCTGGCCACTTTTGCTGCAACTCTCCAACCCAGACGAAGGCCGCAGCATTATTTACCGCCTGGCACTGGCGGTGCAGGAAAGCAGAGCAGCTCCGGAAGATTATTTTATTTCTTGTAAGATCTATAGGAGATATTATGAAATTCACCTACATACACACACTCCCACCTACCCCTCCTACAGGGACTATTACAATTTAGTCAACCTTGCTATATTAGAAGCGATGAGATTTCTCACCCATTTCTACCTTCTAGCTGAATGCACATAACACTGGAAGACATCTCTTCAGGCAATACCATTTGTAAACCAAAGAAATTCCTCAACCAACAAATCCATGCTTTTTAAAAAGTTTATTTAGAGAAGGTTCCCTGGCTGTCACTAGAAAGTGATCGCTTGCCAAAACTAGCCACGTGCAGAGCTAATGCACGTTCGTCTGCCGCAGCTATTCCCTGCTGAATTATGGGGTGAACCCAACTCAACGCTGCGCCGTTCTAGAGAAGCCAGAACCGCGTCCATTTGACAAATTATTTGATGAACCCTTATCAAGCCTTTAGATCAGCAAATTGTCGGTTATCTTCCCAAAAAGCAGGTCAGCACAGCATCAGGATCTAAACAGAATGCGATTTAGAATTAGAACAGAGAAGGAACATTTAAGATGTTAAAAATCAAGATTGCCCAGCGTGAGACTCCATTGCTCAGAAGTGGCTGTCACTGCATTTACAGGTGCCCCTCTTCCTGAGGTTTAAATATTTTTATAATTAATCTGGGTCTATCAGAAAATACGTCCCAAGCCCTGCCGGGAGCATATAGGCAAAACAGAGAGGTACAACATGCGAAACCACATTAAATTGCCTATTTACTCCTACGTATATCCCCAAAGGTCACTGAAATGCTGCGAAATGAGCTAAGCTGCCCCCCTCGCCCTTTCTTTGCGCCTGGCTGGAGGAAGAAGCTGCATTTTCAGAAGGGACAGCACACTGCTGGCGCAAGGTCTGCTCCATTAAAGCCAAGAAAACCCAAGGCTAGAGCCGGCTGATTCGCTGGCAGCCTACGGATGAAGCAGAGCATAAACATTTTGCTTCGTTGAAGTTACCGGAGTCACCCCAGTTGACTCCAGTCCCGAAATACCCTCTCGTCCACCCGCGGCGGTCGCTGCAGAGCTCCGTCGCTCAGCCCAAGCGAGCAGCCGGACCTGCACCCTTGAGATGCACCGACATCTCCTGACCTCGGGAGAAAACCGCAGGAGCCCCTCGGCAGCAAACCCGCCGCCTCCGGCATCCAAAAGCGACGTCGAGTTCCAAAATGACCTGGAAGGAGAGAAGCCTGCTTTGAACCGTGAACGGGTGAGAGGAAATGCCGGCGCTGGATGGATTAGGGCTCCATTCCTCCACCCATTAGCTCATAGCACACAGCAGTCCAGCAATCCATCAACGTGGGCGAAGTTGGGTCCCGTCCAACTTGTGCATCCCTGGAAGCTTTCCGGCGAAGGAAGTCAATGCCGCTGCTGTGAGCTCGCCCCAGTTTATACCAGTATAGCTCATCATGGCAGCTCACAAATGGAAACAGACAGTTTTGTGGATTTTTTGGTTTTTGGGGGTTTTTTTTGTTTTGTTTTTTGTTTTTTTGTTTGTTTTTTTTTTGGTTTTTTTTTTTTTTTTACAGTCCCCCTTTTGATTCGCATCCAACCGTGAGGATTGCGCCGACGCTCACGTCAAACCCTCTGTGGCAGTAGGTGCCCAAAGCTCTCCCACAGCAGCTGAAACCACAGCGAGATTTCGCCTAAAGGGCCTTAAATGTAGGTGTGAGGCTGTGGTTGCTTGGAAGCAAGGAGATGCACACCAAAGCAGATTTCCTGATTAAGAGAGATTTTCTTTAAAAGACTAAAAGCCAGGAAACATTAACAACTTTACACTAAGGCACCACTGAATCCAGTCAGAGGAAACAAACTTCTTCCAAACAGTAGGTTAAGTCAGATAAGTGGAACAAGTGGGGTACCATAATTTTCTTTTTCACAACGCCCCATGTAAACCCTTCACAGAGAGCGTAAGGGGGCTTAAAAAAAAAAGACAAGAATAAACCTGCATTCACAATTCAAGTGAGTCAGGTCTACAGGTGCCTTGGTCTTTTAACAACATTGAATAAAACAGAAGACAGTTCTTCAAAAGAAGGGCTCAAACAGCAAAATGAAAAAAAAAAAAAAGGAGAGAGAAGAGAGGGGGAAACAAACAACTATTAATTCCCTTCAGACTTAAAGCTCCCTTAGCCTGGAGGGCCTCAAATCAAGAAAGATCACTAACATTTACAAAGAAAAGCCAAAAACCCTAAACCACAGAGCAAGGAGAAAAAAGAAAAATAAAAAAGCCCTTCACCACAGACCACTATGTAAAGACCCAACCTTCATTTGAAGAGCACAGACAGGAAAGATGGGTAACGTTTGCTACCAAACGGAAAGACAGTGTGACGGCAGGGAGGCTGAAGGGCAGCAAAAAGGATCAGTTGAGCACACCAAAATCAATAGAAAAACTCCAATTCACTTCCCTCCACTCTGGCTTTGAACCAAAAAATCTTTTATTGCTAGATTCATTATTTCAGGAAAGTGGATAAACTGAGTTCTCTTTCAATTCTGCATTCCTCTTGGCTGTTAATTTCTATTTCACACTGCACCAGGAAATCACTTGTCATTAAATGTTATTGGCAGAGCAGACTCCCTGTCGCATTGCTACTTCGAGCAGAACCGAGGTTTATTGTGCCAAAACTGTTCAGAGATCCCCTTCCTCCTTTTAAATACGTACTTTTTTCAACCTTCCTCTTAAAATATCTGGCTTTCCAAATGCAAAAACTGAGTGCTGCACGGTCCCATGTTTGGAAAAAGTCAGTGCAAACCAGAGCCAGAAAAACATCTGACTCGCTTCTCCACATTAAGACTGAGCTATAATAAACATTGTGTAGAGTAATCCAACCTAACAAGTTAGTTAAAATTATTTTTCCATTTCACCTGCTGATAAGATCTGTGTTTTGGTCAGAGGTTTCTGTGATCAGAGACATTAAGCCTGTTTCTAATAAATATAACCAGCTACCGAAAAAATGCGGAAGGAAGTCGCTCCACACTGAAAAAATAGCAAGTGTATTTATCTACAGCTACCCCGGAGAAGAATTATTATCTACGCATATATAAGGCTGTAGCGGCCTCCATGTACAGTCAACCAAAGGTTTGCTCCAAACAAAGGTTTTGATTAAATGATCTACATTTGCTCTGGAGGAAGCTGGCCCTCTTCACTGGCTATATAAAGAGCCTCTGAAACCATCTTCTCACTTTCAACACCTACAACTAGACGGTGTGAATATCTCCCCACCATCCAACCCACAGATCTCTTTCCGCCAACATTAATAGAAACACGTTCCACCTCCACTCCCCGTGACCGGAGAGGATTTTCACGATAACTTTGCGTACAAAGGGTGCTAAACGGTCTCAACTTTCAGCCTGCTCCCTCCAGCATCTCTGCAAATACCACCAGTCGAGCCAGGACCATGGTGACCCACGCAAGGTGGCAGATGTTCCCAGCAGAGCTTGTGCTGCCCAGTTAGAAATGAAGGAGCAGAGGGACAGACTGGTTGCTGGAACTGCCAGTCATCTGACATGAAGAGGGCTCTTGTTCAAGTCAAAGTGCCTCTGGGAATTCATGGCTTTCGGTCTCGGTGGCAGACCCTACCCGTTCTCTGTCTCCCGAACACAGTAAACCTCCTGTTCATTCATTAAAAATAATTAAATAAGTAAATAAAAATCAAACTAGAGCAGGAAGAAGCTTTTTGACAATGTCTTCCCCCTCCCTCTTTTTTTTGTCAGAAAAATTCCAGTTGTGAAAAACAGAAGCCTTTTATAGGAAATATAATATTTTAAAGCAATTTCTTGCTGAAGGGCATCTCAGCTTGAGGCTGGAATTTCTGCTCAGAGGAAACCGGAGAGAGACTGAGCCCTCCCAGAACCTGGCAGCACATCGGTCAGGACACGCACAAGCAGATGGAGAACAACAGCACGTCGATCTGACCACACACACACACACAAAAAAAAAAAATCAAATGTGGGCATCTTTCTCCAGTTCCACCCACCCAGCCATGCTACTGGAACAACTGCAGCTGCAAACTGGGCAATTTGGAAAAGTCAAAGGGGAAAACCCAGAAGTCTGGAGAGGTGATGTTACATGTTGAGGTGATGTTACACGCTGAGTTACATACATGTTGAATACCAGCCTATCGTAACCCCAGCCACCAATCTCATTTGCTTTTTCTTTGCATGCAACTCAACCTTGGGTCCATGCTCTCTTGGCTCCAGTCTTCTCCCCATCACAGGTCACATCCATAGTTGAGGAAAACCATCCTACATCCGTTCTGCCCCGCCAGCACTAGGATCTCTAGACAACAGCTATTTTAGACTGATAAAATAAGTGGTTGATTTAATACACCCTGGTCAGATCCTTAGAATTGTAAGCAAGTATCATCCAGGAACAAACCAGGGTTACTCGATTTTGTTAGAATTACTTCAAAACCACTAGAGTGAGCAGTAACTTCAAACAAATTAGGGTCGTACCTCCATAGCTCCACACAGATCAGATGTCCAGAGGCTTCCCTTAGGCTATGGTGAGGTCTCCCTGAATCCCTCCTCTGCTCTTGGCCCCATCACTACATCTAAACACTCCTCCTCCCATCGCTCCTTTTAAATCCAAGCCTTCACCCCAGAAGAAAGCACCAACCGGTTTAAATGCAGAGCTTGCAGAAGAGCTAAGCTACGTTAACCAGAGCAGGTGGGCGACCTGTGGATGAATCTCATCTCCATCTCCCTGCCACAAGATATTTATCATTTTGCCACAAGACACTGTAAACGTCTGTGCTGAAGGCTTCACATTCAGACAGCATTCACAGAGATATCCAATACAACCAGGCCCTGAGACTTGCAAATTCAGTAAGACAGAAAAGGTATTTTATCTTCCTGCAGTGCACGCCATCCTTGTGTCCCTAAATACGCACCAGCCCAGGCACCTGCCTTTAGCAAATAAATGGATGTTGTTGTCTACCTCAAGAGCAAATACAAGAGCTGGACTCAAACTGGTGCACCACCATTACTCAAGTGTGTTTTCAGGTTGTTTAAATTTACTCCCAGATACAATGAAGATTTTACTAGTGAGTCTTCACGACAGTATTTTCTGACATTTTCAAGAATCAATTTCCTGCAGGCATTTATCAGTATTAGCTTAGAGCAGAAAGGAGGCAAGCTAACATTTATCCAATGAATACAAAAGAAAAATTGATGGCATGATGCTTCATTTCCGGATTACCCAATTGGACCTCATTCGAACAAACAAAAGAAAATCTTCTTCAAGCAAGTTATTAAATCATCGCTGAAGATGAAAGATGACTACATCTCCCAGCTGCACCCATTAGAACTGGGAACTGAGGATAAACAAGAACAAATATCAGCTGGAGCATTTTATCAGCATACACAATACTTCAGTTCCTACTGTGAAATTACAAAGTTTCATTAATAACTCATGGTATGTGAACGCATAATCCTTAAAACAGCGACTTGTGTACTATAAATATGAACAGTTTTCCACCCCAGTTGATTTTGAGCTCATTAGCTCTGATCAGTCTCAGAGATCAAATGCAGACCCCAATAAACATTTAAAGATAAAATAAATGAGGCAGCAAGGGGCCTCTGGCAGGCTCTGCTCCAAACGCCCACTCGAAGCAAGGCCAGCTGAGGGCAGGTTGCTCAGGGCGATGTCCCAGCAAGGTTCGAATGGCTCCGAGGATGGAAATTCCCACCTTCCTCTGCCTCCTGCTCCAGGGTTTGACCACCCTCGTGGGGAGAAACTTCCCTACTGTCTGTCGGGAATTTCCCTTGAGGCAGCTTGTGTCCCTTGCCTCGTGCCAAGAGCCGTCGTCTTCTCCGCAGCCGCCCCCTCGATTGCTGCAGAGAGCAGCAAGGTCCCCCCTTCCCCTCTCCTGCCGCACACCCCAGCTCTCAGCCTCTCCTCGTACGTCCCAGGCTCCAGCTCCAACCAGTTTGGTGGCCCCACTGGGCTCGCTTCCCTCCGTCATTGCCTGCCTTGGTTTTAGGGAGCCCCAAACCAGACTCAGGGCTCAGACGTGGTCTCTCAAGCGTCAGCAGAGAGGAAAACCCACATCCCTCAAGCTGCTGGCTGCACTGTCACTATTAGAGTCCGGGATGCAATCAGCCTTCGCTGCCGAGAGTACATCCAATAGCTGAATCTCATATCGCAGAGGGATGTAACAAAGGGAAAGTACCTTGCGCTCCAAGGATCTGAAGCATTTAAGTGAGCAAATCAATATCTTTGACTAGCAGATGGTGACCTACCAGACCTTACGTACGTCAGGAACAGAATCAAGGCGCCTGGGCTTCAATTCCCTCACCTTGAACAGGCTGCAGAGGGATGAGCCTTTCATCCTTCTGTTGGATTTAAGACTCGTGAATCCAAGAGAGCGTAGGCAGCAGTCTGCGGGACTCCACAGTGCATCAGTCTGCTCTCATCGTACTTTGTAATCTGTCCAAAGGCTTCATTATCTCCATCTAACAACCATGACCACGAACATCTGGTGCAAAACTCCACTCGAACACATTCTCCAGCTCTTGCTTTTTACTCTTCATCCTCAACTTTCTCTCTCCTCCCCATCTTTGTTTAGTACTTCGAATCTCATAAGGTAGGGGACTTTTTTCCATTTGCTACAGCCTTCTCCAGGCAGGAGATGGACTAATTGGAAGGATACATCTATCAACACAACCCATTTGAGCCAGTCCGGCCACTTCGTAAACACTGCAAAGGTTTTGGCTGATTCATTACTCCAAGGTAACACGCTGTGGTCTTGCATAAGAAGCATATGCCAATAAATAAATAAGGGGGGGGGGGGGGGGGGGAGGAGAAATTGGATCTAACAGACAATAGATCTGAAGTAAGAAGGAAAAAAATATTCCTGCCATTCTGGCTGCCGAGGCTTCAATAGCTAACCAGATGCTTCCTAAAGTAAGTCATTGCACATCTCAGACATATCTTATTTGATTATTGTAAAGACTAGGCTAATAGCTCTCTGCACACTTTGTTAGAGAAGACCATGAATGGAGATTTCTGAGCTGTGACATGCTCCATTTACAATTCAATTTAGCAGGTCAAAGAAAGTGGCAGAGAACATATTATTGAAATATGCGTTCCTGCTGGGGCCGCCGTAATTGAACTGTAGATCAACAGATGCAACAAAAAGAGAGCCAAATCTCTAAAAATAACATTATTACACTTTGTAAAACACCTCGGCTCCCAGCCTCCAAAAACACAACCAGAAAGGTTCGTCAGGCAGGACTGCTAATTCCCTGCAGGCTTCAGGGCTTGCAGCCTTGCGAAGTTGAGGAGCCATCGGGCAGTTTTGTTTGCCCAGACAGCAAGAAAAGGGATAAAGGTATCCAAACTAGGGGAGAACCCATACTTGCCTGCCCCTCTTTCCCCCCCACACTCTGCCATTACAGAGGACCAGTTTCTCTCCAGGTGTACTTCACTGAACAGAGGCAGCACCTAACCACATCCCAGCAGCCGCATTCATCACAAAAAAATGCTGCCAACTCTCGACGGCGCTGCAGCGGGAATTCCTGCGCCGTTCCAGAGACGGTGCACAGCTGGAGCCAGGGCTGTTTCTGGCTATTAGTGGCCCCAGGGGACTTTCTGCAGTAATAATAATGCCCTGGACCAGCCCTGCCTCCTGCAATTACATCCTCCGGCTTTCATTCAGCGCAGAGGTAAACAGAAAAATCCCCTGGGAGCCTCTGATTCATGAGAAAACAGCACAGAGTGATAGGGGTTCCCCAATCTACCCCCCGCAGCATGATTTACTCCCACAGCTCCTGACAATGTGGTTTTAATCTACTGGATCTTTCGCAAACAACATAACCAGAGATACCCAGTGTTTCTGCCCATACTAATGGAAAGATTCGAGTATTACAAACCTATTACTGACGCTAATGAGGCGCTATTCCCTTTCTCCTTACCCAACAATTTGCATATTTGGAGGGTGAAGGGAGGCAGCTATCTTTTCTAGTCTAAATAGGTCCAGCTCTTTCAGTCTCTACTGATGAGGCTCATCTAGGAAAAAAAAAATAATAACGCAGCCCATCGCTCTTGCCCAGACCAACTAGATAAGGTCCAAGCCTTGCCTGAAGTGGAGCACCTTGCTGGGCACAGCATCCCCGCTGAGCTCTCATCAGCATCAAGCAGCAGGAGGACCGCATGCTCGATGCCTCCTGAGGATTTTATTCCTGCTAACGCATTCCAGTCTCATGATAGTCCTTTTTGCAGGCACATAATGTTGTTGACTTGCATTCAGCTTATGGTTCACTTTAATTAAAGCACCAACATCCTGGGGCAATGGGTTTTAAGATTAAAAATAGGTTTAATAAAAAAGGACTACGTAAGTTAACTAAGAATAGAGCCAATGAAGGCTATTAAATTTAACAGCCTCAGTACCACCCCTTACTCAAGAAAGCTCAGAAAAACTGATTTCCAGGAGGAGGATCACTTTGTGCACATCCTGGGGGTTTTGGAAGGTCTTTCCTTAGCTGTCTGCTTCTGGCCCCGGTTAGAAATAGGACATTTGGCTAGATGGGTCCTATACCAGGCCTAGAAAAGGATGTAGTCATTAAAAACACCACACACCTTCAGCAAAGCTACGGCCCAACCACCCTGCATCTCAACAGATCACTCACGCCAGAGGAAAAAAGCTCTGCATTAGCCTTTGTTGATCCTATTTCTGTCCTAGCCCCAGACTGCTTTTGCAGTTTGTCCAGCTCAGTCTAATCCCAGGCTCTGACGTGCCTCCAGCTCTTTGCTCTTATGAGTTTATGAGTTTAATAAGCATGGCTTTCATTAGGAAGAATGGCAGACAGGATAAATACTGAATATTTATCCCTAAAGAGAATTACTGTGTTGCGGGAGTGTTTACAGGAATTCTCTTGTAAATTGTTCTGGTTCAAAGCAAATAGTCTTATCCCAAATAGTCTGGTACAGATGTCAAATGGGTTCAAGGGCAAAGGACTAGACTGGGAGAAGAAACAGCCAGTAAGCTGATTCTTGGACAATTTATTCCCCTTGCTGCATCTTACTCTTGGCAGCAAACGTCTGCAAACCAACACTAAACATGTCACTTTGTCATGATGTTTGGCACAAAAAAAGCCCCCAAGGATTTCTTTGCTGGTTGAAAGGGTAAGAGCATCACCAGCCAGTGCTGGAAGACGAACACCTGACAGTTAAAGAGGCAACGGGTGCCATTCTTGATATTAATATGAGGTCTTCCACCTTCCCTCAAAAGCAAAGATAAATAGCCTTCAACTTGAAAGGAGAAGGAATCAAAAGGAGAGATGCACAGAAAGCAGGACCAGCCGTTCGCAGAATGACCAGGCAGCCCACCCTGGCAGTGGCGATCTGAAAGGGGTCCTGTATCCCACTCCCAGTTAGACTCCGTTTGGGTCTAGGAAAATCCTGCTTGGCTCCCTGCTTCATACGAACAACAGATACCAACACGTGGTACCTCCAGACAAGGGGACGGGCTAATGCACGTGAAATCTGCCATCCCCAAAGCCAGGCTTCTCTCGCAGTGGTCATTTTGCTCCACCTGCAGAGAGGACCGTGCCCCCACCAGCAGATGCAGAAGAAGGAAGCTAAACCAGGAGCATCGCCAAAAGCGGTGCCAAAAGGCAAGCCAGAACATTTTCTCACGTGGAAGTCCACATAAGCTCTTCTCTTTCCATCAGGGTCTCAACTAACAGGAGACAACAGCTTAAAAACGGCATTTGGAAGGGCAGACTATCCAGCTATCCTGCCTGATGGGTCCGCTGGACCCCAGTTGAGGGCAGCAGCAACGGAAGCTATAAAGCAGTAGATATCTAATGTTTGTGTTATTCAGAAATCAATGTCTGGAAGGCAGAAAAATGATGATGACAGTAAGCAAAAATTATTGGCTAATAAAAGCTGCAGCAAAGAAGCTGAAGATATGACTTACGCAAGGTCCCCTTTCCACTTTCCAGCAGCTCTGACAAATCACACATCACTGTTGTTGCAATTGGGCGTTTTCTGTGATGTTTATAATTCTGGCATAGCAAATTCAAATTATATAACAACAATTCTGCCACGCTTGTCTAGAGGGAAGCCACAAGATTCCCCTGCAGCTATTTCCTTTCACTACCCATCACCATGACTAAAATGCAGGCGGCCAACTTGCAGACAAAAGAAGTCGTTTCCATCCTGTTTTAAGCAGGAGCAAGAGCCCCACTGCTCTATGCATGTGTTGTAACAGGCATTGCAATTGCTTTGTCTCCTGGTGCTTTCCAAAGGCAGGCCGGCACATGACTGTTCAAATCCCAAAATAACGGTACTGCCCAATTAAATCTATTTTTCTTCTCCTTATTTACCGTATGACCATCTGCAGCAAAAGCGCAAAGACACGCAATGAGCAGAGGACATCGCAAGTGAGATAAGGTACAGAGCCCCCAGGGGAGGGACATTAACGATTCACTTTTCCAGAATCAGAGCAAACTTAACATTTCTGCTGGGATGCCCAGTGGGTACCCCTGGAGACAACCAAAGCACGCTGGGAGGATGCTCTTTGGAGAGAAAGCTCAGTTCATTTCCTTGCCATAAAATTGTTTGCAATTTCAGAAAAGGCATTTTAATCTCTCATTCTCACTCTGTAAAAACAGAAATAATTATCCTTCTTATCAAGAGCTGCACATTGATTAAAGCACTTCAAGTCCTCCAGTGGAAGGTGTCGCAGAAATAGCAAGTCTGCCACACCACTGTTTCTGTACCTTGCTGTACTCGAGAGTTTTTTCAAAGCAGCATCACGGCCAGCCTGACTTTCCACTCTCCTTTAAGAAGCTAACCTGAAGAGGACATTTGCTGGAAGTTCAAAAGAGCTCACACTGAAAATAACCCAGACAGTCAGAGTTCAAGATTTTTCCTGGTTTACTGCTCTTTGGTTGTAAAACGTGCCAGCCAAAAGTGCTAATCTTGCAGCTCTCCTATGTGACACTGGACATTTTGCATGAGGAACCTGCTTTCACACAATCTCTTTGCACAACCCGACATAGATATTTAGCAAGTTGGAGATAAAGCCGCTGTTCTGGCCAGGAGACGGATGGACCAGACAGATACCGTGCATAGGAAAAACAGCTCGGGGAAGTATGCAGGGAAAGAATTCCCAAAGCATCACTGTCTTGTAGCCTGGGATTTTATAGACAACAAACAACATGGCTTTTGGCTTCACATCTAGGATAGATGCTAATAAAAAATATTTCCAAGCCCAGGAATAGACCATGACACAGGCACTGCTCGCAGTGTCAGCAATACCATCCCAAAAGATACTCCTACCAAAACCACACACAACCTCTCTCCCGCTATGGAAGAGACTAAGGCAGCCATTTGCTTCAGCCCAAAATTAGGCACAACCTGCATCGTACCAAGGTATAAAGCCTGCATTCAATGATCCTTCACCAGCTTTCTCATGGAGCAAAGGAACATCTTTCCTTGACATCAGTCAAGCCACAATCCACCCTCCGTGAGAAGTAACAGCAGACTTTGAGCTCTCCCCTACACTACCACAGATTTAAAATGTCCAGAAGACTAATACATATATATATTCATTACTCACTTCCTCAACTGTCCACGAGTTTAAAAAAAAAATTAACTGCTCACAAAGTTGCTTTTATAGGCATAAAACCAGACTTCTTTATAGAGGAGCCAAAAACGCTGTGAGCATATTTGACAAACGGCTCAGTAAGAGCAGGGCTGGCCCCCCTGGGTGTAAATGTTGATTTTTGCAGCTAAGGGAGAAAGGGTGCAGTTGCAGAGGCAGACAGCTGCAGGGCTCTGCCTGCACCAGCGTTTCGTGGATGTGCCACCTCCTCCCTGCACAGAGTGGGCTGGGAAAGCAGATCAAGCATTGCCACTTTACGCCGGTTTTCATCAACTAGGCACTGCGTTGCAGCCCATAAAACCCACCTCCAGTTCGTGGAGGACCCAGACAGGCAGGCAACGGCACTTTCCCGAGAGTTGAGCCCCTTGCTGTGAATCAGAGCTGCAGGAGGAGAACCCAACCCATGAAGCTACGCAAACAAGAGGGGGAAAGGAGAGGAGGGGATCACAGCAACACCCCACCCCTGCAGCTCAGATCCTGGTATACCATCTTCTCTCTCCTCTTTCAGAAAGCTGAACCAGACAATTCATCTGGCTGGTCTTTCATTAGCCCTCCCCATTGTGATTAATGGGAATAAAGTTGTTTCTCCTATGGCATTAATTTATTCTATCTTGCTGGACACCAGGAGAGACAAGGCCATGATCTGAGCGGTGGTGGGTGTCAGCCCAGCTGTCCCAGCACAACCTCGGGGAATGGCCACAGGCTGCCACGTCCATCGGAGGGTACCGCTCCCTTTCCATCCCAATTAATCCACAGTAAGCTGTGGTCTCTACAAAGCTCCTTAAGGCATAAGGTAACCCGGCAGACAGGCCAGTAACATCCTCGACATACAAGCGTAGAAGCTGGAGCACCAGGGCAAGGGATAGTAGGACTCAATATCTAGAGTTTCCAGGGATCAGCTCAAGCCTTTGCATCCAGCAACCCTTCCCAGGTAGGCATTAAAACAGTCAAAAGAAACCCTCATTAGGTATCTTGTCCTTAATAAAAACTTCAGTGGAAGTGGCAGGAGAGAAGCAGGGAGATGAAACCCATCCAGGCATTAACAGCTCAATACATGGACACCCTTCCAGGTACTTTCCTCAAATGAAAGACCCTTGCAGACAGTCCGAGCAGCCAGCGTGGGCATGCAGGTTGCCACAGGCTTTTTTTTCTTTTCCACTTCAGAAGTTTAAAATCAGCTCTTCAATCTATTTCTTGTTACACAGTGGAAGGGAACCTTGGCAGACAGTCAAGATGCTCTACGGGCTGCTGACCACATTGCCATCAGAAGCAATTTTTTCTCCCCCTACTCTGTTCAGACCATGACAAATATCTTGGACTTGAAGGAATAATGAGGGGAGATAAATGCATGGTAAAGAGGAAAAAAAAAAAAATGTATTTTTCATTAATTTAATTTTTGCCTCCCCCCAAAAAAGCTTTCCAAACCATTTCTCCTCCCTGCAAGAGTATAATTGCTTGTGCAACAAAACCCACAGCAGGAAGGTTATCCGCACAGTCACTGAAAAGGCATCTGTCACCTCTGTGGGCTTTGACATCAAAATCACTAAGTAGAAGACTGTATTGTTGAGGGAGATGTTTTAGGGGATGAATGGTCTAGCAGGCCATAGTTCTGCCCTCACTTGCTAGCTGGGCTTTTGGGGGCCCCAAGCTCTTCAGTGCATCTCAGAGCATCCACATTTTTTGAGCAAGAAACAGCTGGTGAGGAAAGGATGCCTAATATTTCAATTAATAGCTACGGCAGTCACGGTTCATAATTACAACTAATTCTGTCAAGGCATGTTAGGTATAAGACACCTGCTTATGGCCTGCTTATTGTTCATACTAACAATACAGCCAGCATTGCCTACACAAAGCACAGGGTAATGGAAAAGTAAAGCCGGACTTACAAACCCACAGCCAAACACGCGGCTGTCAACTGTCTGCCTGCAGGACGCCCGTCCAAACAATCCAGGTTTCTTTGTCACAGGAAATATCCAAATTATCTACGGCACCTCAGCTCCCATTTCAGTTGGGCTGATGGAACTTCTAAATGTAGCATACGCAAAGCCGTATTTCCAACTTTTTTATAGACCTGGTAAAAATCACTCTTCAGCCATCAGGTTATTAATGCTTCAAATAAACTAAGAGAATATGACAGGTATTTTGCAGAGAGACACAAGGACTCTTTGTTCCTTCCTATCCAAAACCAGGCAAGGAAGCGCAGAGGCAGGAGGTGGGTCTGCTCTTTAAGTTTACAAGCTCCAGAGGAGACTCGCCTTGGACTTACTCCAGTACCAAACATGCTGCAGCTATCAGAAAAGGCAAATAAAATGAAAAGCAATGGCTCTAAAGCTAAGAATAAGCAGTAGCTCCCGCCTCCCTAAGGGATGCAATCTTTTGAATTTTCTTGTCACATTTAATAGCAAACTGGTTGTGTTTTATTAGGAAACGCGTGACAAAGAAGAGACAAAGACAGACTGAACTGTGAGCTTTGGTCACAGAAGCAAGGTGGCCCCGAGCCCCATCTCCCCGACAGGCACAGCAGACCAGCAATCACATGCACATGGTCTGCGATTTCCAGTAACACAGGGCTGTTCCGCACCCATCTTCAGACTCTGCCTGAATTATTCAGGCAAAGGCTCTTCCATCACCTCCCTCAACATTCCAGCTCCAAATGATCTCCATTAGATGCTGAAAGTTCAAGGAATGCTAGCACCATCAACCCGGCCCTGAAAGACAGATGAATTTTCAATTATCCGTCTCATATCACAGGGGGCATTTCCCAAAGCATTTGCTGGCCATGGCCAGTAGCCCTGGGAGTAACACAAAAGATTGAAAGGATAAAAAGATGGAGCCAGTTCCCGCCCGGCATTAGAAACGTTTTTTCCACCAGCAAAAGGGCATGAATCTTTGATGAGCAAAGCTTTTCTGCCGATTGTTCATCCATTAAGGAAATGTCAGAACTGATTTCTCCAGCCCAGTACCCTCCCAAAAGTCCTGCCTAATGCAACGATTCCACTATGCCAGACAAACAACAACAACAAAAGGGTTAATAAATCACCTGGCGGCAGCCTGGAGGCAGCCTGCGACCACAGCCCAACCTAATTTACAGTTGAGCTTGCAGGAGGCAAGAGACAGGAAAAAGGTGGAACGTGACCCTCCCAAACCTCCAATTAGGAACCCACAGGGAGAACTGCATACGGATGTTGGTATTTCCAGCAAGAGAATTGTTGCCAGAGACGGGCGCTAAAATATCCAGTTTAGCCAATTCTCCAACCTAACAGATGCTGGACCATTTAAACAAGCAGATCGAGCTTTCTGGTCCCTTACACAATTCATATCATGTACTCCAAGACAGATCCAAGCACACCACCTCCATTTGGCTTGATAGACCCATGCCTGAAAAATGCAATAAAGGAACGACAAGGTCTCTCTTCGCTTCAAAATACCCAAAGGCATAGGTTGCATGAATGGGAAACTATGAGCCAAATTCACTCGCCTTTCAGCCAAAGCCCATGGGTTAATGCAGCTTAAGACCAGAACCAGCCCAGCCCGATTTTGCACTCAGTTCTGCTCAGTGCCACTTGACTATTCACTGGAAGTATTTATTCAGCAATCGTTTGAACGGCTGGGAGAACGGTCCTCCAGTGCTTCCTCCTCACTGGTGGTGGTCCTCCAACTCTTGCCCAGAAGTTTGGGTTGTGCTCAGACAGACGGAAGCTCTCTCCTTGCACATTGCCTGCATTAGGCGGCCTCCAGCGAATGATTTAGACTTCAGAGGAACTGATAGATTTATTCCTGTGGCCAAATCTTTTTTCTCCTTGATATGCTTAACGCTGTCTGCAAAATGGAGTTATTAGCATACAGTGTTCCCCAGTGATTGGCATTTCACAAGCAGATGAGTATGTAGGAAACCACAAGGCAGATGCGGTAGCTGCCTGGGGTCATGCAAGAAAGAGTATAAAATAAATATGTCAGAATCACACAATAGCTTGAAGAAGGTTGAACTCTGAGTTTTCTGCTGGCAGGTATTTAAAAAAACAAACTCTGCTTTATCAAAACTAAGTTCTGTGGTACATTAAAAATGCTTTTTGCGTATGGTTGGATAATAATGGAGTATACAAAGTCAGTACTGACTGAAATCTCATCTCTGCTTTGTCACAGGGCTTGATACAGCAAAAAATAAGGGGCTTTCTTCTTTAACCTGTTGCTCGCACTGGTGGAGTAAGGAGCTGAGCATCCCACTACTCCACCGTCCTATGCAGGGAAGTCCAGGCACACAGTTAAATGTGAAAGCTTCCAACTGAGATGGAGCATCCCTTCAATGGGAGGGCTCAGTATGAGCAGCCTATCTTTCTTCCAAGTATCTCAGCTTCACCCTTTCAATAGACACTATTATGTATATACCTCAAACAACCATCACTTGGGAGGTTTCCTAGGTTGGAATCACTAAACACTTGCTAAAGGAGAGCCAGACGTTCCATTTGGTGCAAAGCAGCATCTAAAAAACCACCATCCCTGCACCAGCTACGGACTTGGGATCCGCAGGACTCACACAGACACCCTGCGCTCACAAAACTTGGTTGCAAGGGCTAAACATCCCCAAAGAGCTTTGAAAGCAACAGGACGTGACTTCAGAGCAAGGTTCATGCCCTCATTCATCCAGGCTCAGCCAAACTAGTCCCACCCTTCTCTGAATTTCAGATCATTCAAGGGCTGTATTCCTCAAGCATAATGCAGACGTCTCCCCTGCACTGGATTGTGAATAACACAAGCATCTTGACCATCTCCAGGCTCTCAACTGATATTACAGCCATGCCGTCTGGGTGACTAAAAGCTTTGGCCGTGCTCCCTACAGAGCACAAAGACTCCTGTCCTACTTTTTGCTCACTTTAACATAAAAATTCCCAGGAGTTTCTTCTCCCAAGCTGCTTCCCAGAAAGCATTCAAGAGCAACAAAGGAAGGTCTGCTCTGTCAGCCAACGAACTTACAGAGAAAAAGGATCACACATAAATCAAGGCAGAAATTAGCCCACTCCGACGTGTACACAAGCATCCCTTTCATCACCATCATCTCGCATATATTCCTAAGAGTCTCCTCTCAGAGTCGCCTCTCTCCAGCACAGAGATGTTGGAAAGCAAGTCCTATCACCACGTGGACAGGCTCATTTCCCCCCATCTAGAGAATTTAGACAAGCTATTCTTGGTTTGCAGCAATAAATTCAGAAGACAGTGGCACACTAGAAACAAAACAAGGTAGCGCCAAATGGGATAAACCAGCCCATAAAAGCAATTGCACTGTAGATGTTATTGAGCTTACTAAACTGCTTCTAAATTATTAGGTTTGGCCTGCTATAACATGCCTGCCTTGAGCAACAATCTATAGGCTTATTGGATTATAAATTAAAGTCAACAACTCTAGCAGGGTGCAAATTAAAAATCTGCTTTGGAAGGGTAATTACCATAATGCCATAAATAGTGATACATGGCACCTCCCTTCTTTTATTCTTTATTACATTTAGGATTCACTTTAAACTTTATGATAAAAATTCTGTAGCATGAGCATCTGTCTCCAACAGCATATTTTTAACCAAATAATCTTTCTTTACTGGCTAAGAAAATAGCCCACAAACCAGAACATTTACTCATCTATGCAGGGGGATATACAGAAGCAGGAGGCAAAAGATCCATTCTGCGCAATGACAAATACGTAAGCAGTAACAGCTCAGATTGAGATCCAAGGGATATATCTCCACCAATCCATTTGGCTGGTTGATGGAGAAGACAGGAGAGAAAGGGGAGAAACTTCTCCAAACAGTAATTCAGGAGCACGGCCAAATTTCACTGAAACTCAGCAACTTTCCTTGCTACAATACAGCCCAAGCTGATCTAGTTAAATCAGGAAAAAAATATTTTGCCTTAGCAAGTCCTGCTTTTATTGGGCTCTCTGAAGGAGCAAACCTGTCTCAATGGGCAAGAGCAGCACAAATGGATGCTGGAGGTCGCACAGACATTTTGTTTCATTAGAGTGAGTATCTCAGAGATGTCTAATGAGTCAGAAAAATTATATGGAAGCTAAAGGCAAGCAAGGAGGGACAAACCTATTGTAGTTTCCAGCCTCTTCTTCCCCAGGGTTGGACCAGCATCTGCCAAGACTCAGGCGTTCACACAGAATGTAGGGTTTCCATTTCCCCTTCCACAACTCTTGTGAACCCAATGTGGTGTCTACAGCCTCCCACAATCCTGACTGTGGTTCACGTTACCCAAACACGGGGACTATTTGACCAGCCAGAGCACACTGCAAGCCTTTGCAGCTTCCAAACTTTGGGAAGTTGCACCAGCCTTGCTCCTCAGCTGAGGTCTGTCCAGCCACCACTGCCAGGGACAGACAGATAGGAAAACCACAGGGCTGAAGATATGCGTTTGGAGGCTTTTCATTATGGTCCTAGTTGGCTAACCAGAACATGACAAATGCACAAGCAAAGCTGCTTTGTAGCCTTAGAAGTACCCATGGTAGAAAAATAACAGAAATAAATAATAATAAAAATGCAATGCAACAGCTAGAGGGACTCCCCTGAATCTGGAACTTCCCCGCAAAAGTTGTCCTTTGGGGCAGAGACAGAGCTGAGGACACACAGCAACATTTGAACACATGGCAGACACTGGGAAGAGATTTACTGCTTGCTTAGTCCATAACCCAGCCAGCTCTCCACCTGCCATCAGCTCAGTAATTTTACAAACCCCCTGCAAGAATTCAGTTTATCTAATTTCCCACCACCCTGGGTAGCTGCTCTAGCCCAGTTTTGTACTCTTCAACCATAGCTTTTCTAGTGTAACATATTCCAAGAAAGCAATTCAGCCTTTTCCAAGGATGAACTGTCATCAGATGTTCCAGAAAGTCACAGAAAGGCCAAAGGAATCGATAGATCTGTATCAAGGTTCAAGTAGCAGCCAATAAGTAATAAAAGCATCTTGAAAACAACTGTATTGAACATCCCTCTACACCAAGCGAGGCAAGGGAAAATCAGCACGCCAGAAGAACACTGAAGTGTTCTCCTCCAGAGGGAGAGAGAGAAATTGCTCCTGGATCAATACCTTGATGATGTTTTGCTTGGACCATGTGCAAGTCCTAGACATGTGAACTCTCCCCACTTTCTGCAGAAGATCTCATCCTTTCTTTCCCTGTTTCGTGGGTCTGTGAAAGGAGGTCACGCCTGCCTTCAGCCACAAAGAAGAAATGCTGCTCAACAGCCAAGAAAAAGCTGGTGCCTGCAGCAAGAAAGTCCAGCAAACCTTCCAAAACGCAGCCTGACCTCTTTGCACTTTGTTTCTCCTCCTCATCCACAAACAGGGAGGACCATGTACTGCAAGGATTCATTCCAGCCGGAAAAATTACTTTTTCTTTGAGTGCAGTAAGCAGAGCAAGCCCAGCTTTAGGACCAAGTGAAAAGGAAGAACTACATGAGATGAAGGGAGCAGGGATAAAATAGCACAACTGATTCAGAAAAATATGGTCCATTTTCCCTAAAAACCAATGCCAGGATAGCTTTTCTGGAGGAATCGTAACGATCAACAACTTCATGCAACAGCCAAGCAGATCTCTGCTGCATCTGTATTTTATTTTTGCCCCTACCTGCAGTTCAGAAACAGGGACACAAGAGGTTAAATCTTTTAAATCTTGAATTTTTCCAGGAGTCCACAACTCTGACCTGTCTTTGCTTGTAAAAGGCACAATACTGTTTGTCAGCCCTGAAAACAATTAAAAATATTTGCTTCAAGCCCATCACAGGATGCCTGCACTTGTTTGGCTCTGAGATGACAGCAATAGGTACATTTTATAAGCACAAGCATTTGCATCAAGATAACTCAACCTATTGCATTTTCCCCACAAGCCTTCTCAATGTCTCTACAGGAAAAATAACATTTTCAAAAAGAGACTGATCTGGATAATTTAGTTTTCAATATTTGCAAAGCCTACAAAAAGATACAGACTGGCCCTGAAGTTATCTTTCAAGCTCGGAGCCCACAAAAGTAAAGTCTCTATTCATAGACAGCAAATCAATCCTGACACCCTCTCTAGACCTCTGAGAGAATTAAAATCATTTTTAAAACCCACCAAACTCTGACATCTGGAATTTGACTGCAACAAGACCCCGAGGAGGATAAATAGCTGCAATTTTGCAGACAGGAATGACAGAGCACGTAGCTATGGAGGACCTCTTCCCTACTATTTAAAATAATTAGATTCATATGTATATAACTCTCCTCCCACCAAATTATATGAAAGCAAATCTACTGTAGAAAGCTATAACAAATATAAAGCAGTAGACAAACACACAAGAAGCACATGAATTATTTCACAAGCTTTCATCATCGGTGTTAGTGTCCTTACATAGTAAATATGGCTTAAGAGAGCTAAAGTCCTCCTTAAGCAAAATTTCAGGAAGCCAAGAAAAACAAACCATAATCCTATTTCAAGCCAACACTATGATCATAGACAAAAGTGTTTAAACAAAGCTCAAGATGTTGATACATGAATTACTAAGCTCAAAGCCTCTTTTTCACCAATTCAGAAGACACACAAAAAGCATTTCATCACAATCCCACAAGCGAGACAACAGTCCAAAAATTTGCCAGTACGTTTGTTCAATGACCTTTTCCCCAAAACACATCCACATATTTATTTTTTCTCCACTTACTAATTCCTTCCTGGTCATCTTTTGTCTCTGACCACCCAGGTTAAGGGAGTGTAAGCTCTTAATTTTGGGACAGGTTGACCTCTTCCCTATACACAGTGCTCTCCAGGAGGATGGGCATCGGCTCATCCTCTCAACACTATGCAAAGCCATCCAAAAAGCCAAGTTCTGTTTTTAGCAATAATAATTCTCAAAAAAGGCAACAAACTCAGAGGTAGGGGTGGAAAACAAAACTCCAAGTTACCAAGTCCCTTTTTCAAAGCAGATACTTCCTACAGCCCCACAGTAAAGCATCTTCTGCACTTTGTTTTCTTTTCTCTGAACTTGAGATGCACTTATTTTACTTTTCCAGAGTTGCCAGAATGACTACTATTGCACAAAATATTCAAGAGGCAAGAAAAATAGATAGCTACTTTGTCATGATGAATTCTTGTCTAAACATCCACCGTTTCTCTCCACCAACTCTCAAAATCAAAATATTTTTGGATACTTAGCCACATTTTGCCACTCTAACCAAGACCCGGTGGGAAGGTGGACACAATGCAGGATGCTACACAAGAACTCATTTCCAATTAGAAGATACCGGCACTTTGCATTTTGAACAGCTACATCCGAAGTTAAGAGGTCTGCAAGCCATTTCTGGCCTTTACCTAATGTGCTCGATTTTGACCCATCATAGTATAAAGCAGCACTATTTGAGACTAAAATGCAGGACGGTGATTTGCAGTGACAGGCACATTTACCACAGCTGCCTTCATGCATTTGTTAAACTACCATGATCCCTACTTCAAAATAGAAAGGATTTTGGTCATCATCAGAGGAGAAATGATTAAAATATTCGTTGCAACTATTTACTGCCTGATTATTTTAAGTGCACCTTAATCCAGGTGCCCCAGCAGACTGCACCCGGCTGGTCACGCGCCAATCCGCCCAGCAGCCGCAGCACTGGGTGCATGATGACAAGTCAAGGGCTCTCCTTTTATTCGGGGTCACCTCTGGTTTTGCCAGTTTCTTTGCCTCTCTCTGCGTATTTAGACCACCCCAACTTAGCCCAGCATCCGAGTGGGCTGTGCACGAGTGTTTCCACTGAATACGTGGCAGTAACTGGAGGCAGGTGTGTTTGCATTTGTGGTTTTAAACAAAAAAGTTGGCACAGCTCTAGTTATCTTGTTTTCCAGGCACCTAACCCCAGTCTGCAACATGTCATTTGCCCAGCCCAGTCTGACACGTGGCTCTCCAGCCAATGACTGTAACTGGTATCCCATTAAGATAAGCCATATACAAAAAAGCAGCAGTTCTACAACCGTGATTTGCCCAATACAGTATAAAAATCCCAGTAAATTTAGGCTACTTGCCTTACCAGTTTGTCCCTGGTACTGAGACCAGGACTTTAACCTTTTGACTTTTCCCCCTAACACTAGGAGTGCATTTACTTATATCTAGCCAACAAATTGCAATAGACACTTCTTTTTATAAAGTTAGGCTCAAAGACTACCTTTTTCTTCCTAGGCGACTGGAAGAGGGAAGAAAAAAAAATATGTCCCAAATAAGAGCTGGGATTCTTCTTCAAAGCTGTGTATTAATGCAACTTTCACGGTATCTCTTCCAAGGAAAGTTTTACCCCACAGCACAGAAGTGGGAACAGTGGGAGCTGACATTTTCATATACAGAGATGAAATCATCATCCAAATCCATACAAGCAGCAACCTACATTTCAAAAGCAAGCTAGCATCCTAACACCCTCTTAACACCCTCCTGAAGCCAACAGGAGCTGTGGGTTACCTTAAATTAGGAGGTAATTTGAGACTTTTAGGAATGCTCCAGTGCCCTTGCAGTATGAGGATCTAATTTTAGCACCAATGCTTGAGAACAGCGTAACCTTGTGCCATGCTAGGGTGAGAAACTCGTGTTCCCCAGTCTCCAGTCTGGTATCCAGAGCACATCTCATGTCTTCCAGCAGAGGCTGTTGGCATGGCCAGCCAAACCTACATCCAGACAACCCAGGAACATAACCTATATGATGGTTCCTCCTACACATGCTACTTCTCTTCAGCCAAATGATCTTAGAGCTGGACTTCGAAGAGTCGAGTCATTCATCACTGCTCAACTCATCCGAAAAATAACTTATCACTGTCTTGTCTTTGGAGAGGTTAATGGAGAAGACAGCCCATGCATGATCAAAAACTCACCCCCATAATCTTTCAAGCATGCATCAGTGATATCCAACGAAGGACAACAAGGCAAGGTCTGTATGGAGCAATAAGCTATTTAATAGTGCTGCTCAGCTGAGACAGCCTGGTGGTCTTACAACGTCAGGAGAGGAAGGAGTGTATAGTGAGAAGCCAGCAAGTGCAAAAAAGCACCAGGAGCCTTTGTGCCCTGCCTTCTTCACACACAACACACAGGCCAGCGGTCACGTTGCTAGAGACCGCTCTTCGCTAACCCCAAACCACCCTGTTATGTCAAAACACTGCAAAGTCAATCAACTAGGCAGGACACAGAAGTGCTTTTGCAGAATGAGACAGTACACAAGCAGCAGTGAATTCGGTATATTCTCTTTCAGATTTTTGCCTTCATAAATCCTTAAGGGTAAATATTATTGATTGGGAACCTTTTACCTTGAATATTTTTACTTCAAGAGTTTCTCACAGGCCTGGCAGATCAGAACCTGTGCACTCAGAGGGTGACACTGGATACATCAACCTTGGAGCCGTGGGAAAAGCAGGAATCCTCAGAGCTAACACTGACGAAGGGTGCGAAAGCTGCACTTCCAAAAGCCTTGGCCTCCCATCAGATGAGAAAAGCTGTAGAAGACAGGTCCTAAAGCCTTTACAGACCAACAACTCATTCATGCTTCCCCCTAAAGCACAGAGACTATAGAAAAGGAGAAGTTTGGTAAAGAAAGAGGAAGGAAGGACGGAGAAAAAAAAAAAATGCAGACTCTACACCCATCCCTTTACAACTAAAATGGGGACAGGCTGGATGTATAGACGCAAGCATCCATTGAGACACATCAGCAACATGCTACAGAAAAAACAGCAGGTATGTCCCCTTTTAAGACAAGAGTAGCAGCAAACCAGGAGCTAAGGACTGGACCCCACCTGCCAGCACAGTGCAGCCAACAGCAGCGATTTCATGATGCTCACTAGCCCTTTGTAGCTTAAAGCTCTGGCTTTTCTGGAAAAAACATATGTTAGTCAACACGTTACTGAGCATAAGCCTATTTGGCAGAAGACATGGGACAGGCAGGGCCAGGATGTAGTGAACAGCACAGAACAGAGCTTATTTAAGCCTGGGATTTTGAACCCAGCCATCATGGGCTGTGACAACACCCAATCCGTGTTCACATAAAGGATGGCAAAAAGCACAGCTTTTACCCAGATGTTATTGTGCACTAGCCTAGGAGATACATTTTGCACAGCTGCCTGCCAAGACCACGTTATCCTAGGACAGACTAGGACAAAAACTCTGGTATTGCCCATCCAGCCCCATGTCTGATGTCTGAAGTGAACGCTACTGTATTTGACAGGCAAATGAAGAAATTCAGTTTTCCTCTTGCACACGTGGTTGCATCATTATCATCATCACAGCAAAAAGCAGCAGCTTTAGGTTAAATAATCAAACCAGTACATTTTCAGAGCTGGTTTTGCAACACCACACCACCCATCCTTGAGGATTGTACTCCCAGGGGCTCCAAAGCTTTCCAAAAAAAAAAAAAACCAACCCCCAAAAAAACCCCAACAACAACAAAAAACCCCAACCTTCTTCCTTTATAAAGGAGATGAACGATTCCCAGCTAGCTCCAGGGACAGGGGGACATTGTGCAACACTTCCATTTTCTCATGCTGAGCCAGACCCTGAGCTCTCCACCCAGGCATGTGGCCTCAGCCTCCTCTCTGGCCAGGGGCACCCACCTCAGACACCCAAGAAATAAGCAACACACTACAATTCCTCCATATATGTTCATGAGCAGCCATATGGTACCAAAGCCTATAGGTAGTGCAGGCAGTCTCAAACCAGACATCTCTCTCATAACCCTCCAAACAGTCCTCGCAGCCTGTAATCCAGCCTGAACCACGGGGTGCTTGTAGAAGGAGGTGTCAGAGGAACCTGCGAAGATCCAGGCCTCCATAACAAAGGCATCATCATTCCCATCCTTCAGAAGATACCAGTTTCTCACCTAGGAACCAACTTTCCAGAGATAACTGGGTGGCATTTAATGCATCTGCTGATCTTGCATCTCAAAGGCCTCCTCCATCTACAGAAGACTTGCTTTTGAAGACCATCACTTATAAATTTTTCCTTTCAGCTCCATGTTTAGAGTCTTCTCCTGATCCCAAATCCCTCTCCTTTTCAAAGATTTCCCTGAATGTACTGTTTTGTCACCACTCTCTATAGTCTCATCCATTCCAGCATGGAGAAGAGGTGATTTTAAAAGGTCCAAGTGGGATTTGTAAAAGTAACTTGGTACTCCGCTCTGCCAGGCGGTCAGCCTTGGTTTTACAAGCTTTTTATTCCCCGTACAAACATTTCAGCCCACAGACCTCACTCCCCCATCCCCTCTGAAGCCTCCAAGGTTCTTTTGGCCAGTGCAACCATCCAAACGTGCCAGGTCAGACCACGGGTGACATGGGACACCCCGTGCCCTCGACCTCTCCGCACGCAGTGACGGATCGGTTCACTCCCACGGGTCTCCTGCGTGGGAAACAAAGAGCACGTCTTAAATGACAGTCACATATTTAGCAGGAGAAAAAAAAAGGGAATTTCCTCTGTGGGCACTGGTTTGGGGGTGGTATCACAAGGCGGGATGTGCTCGTCTTTAGATATCGCTGCCGTAATTAATTTTGGGCACAAACAGCAGCTGCACAGACAAGCCTGGAAGTGACGGGGATGGCAATATTCACCCTATAATACAGCAGCTGGACTTCTCGCTGCCCCAGGGTCATGAAACAGCCCCAGTTTGGCACAGCTACCTCCGACCCCAACTCCTTGCCAAATGTACAGCTGGCCAAAGCCAGCCCCTGCATTTTCTGCAACAGCACAGCCCTCCCCAGGAAAAACCCAGCCTCTGTGCCCTGCAGCTTCATTCCTGCAAGAGCTGAGGATGTCTAATATCTATAGAAGTCTAACACCTTATTAATCACTCCAATTCACTCATACCCCTCAAGCTGTATTTGCTAAATCTTGTCTTTCCTCTGGTCTCTGACAGGGGTTTTTGTGCTGTTATCAGCATCTCCCTTCAAATGAAGAAAAGAGATACAGAGGGCACTGCAGATCAGTACAGAAACTGGAGCTGCAGAGCCCAAGTAGCTTTTAACTTGCTCCAAGGAGGACACAAACATGCACAAAACAATGACAGCCTGTAATTTTTTTTTTTTCCTCCAAGAGTTTCCACCTAATTTTAACACCTACTGCCCAGCAGCATCTGAGCAAGTTGGTCCTGAAAAGGCTGCTCGCACACTTTAAAAAAAAAAAAGAAAAGTAGAAAAAATACGAACAGCACTGCCCAGCAGAAGCAACACACTCTGCCTGTTTCTGAGAAGTGCCATGAGTGTCACCTAGCTCTTTTCTTTATAGATCTCAAAGCAGGGGAAAAACAATCTCTTTCTTAGTCTGGTGTTGCCTTAAAATCAGCATCATCAGGAACAAGAGTACAAGAACTCATTGTCCTCAGTGCGCTCTAGTACAAATGAGATATCCGAGTTAAAAGGAGTTTGCATTTGACCAGTCTGATGTTACTTGCATTGCAGCTCTTAAGGGAGAGATTTTGGCTATTTCTCTGCTTGTAAGCAAAAAAGAAAAAAAAAAGAGATCACAGAAAGGAGGAGAAAAACAGAACAGGGAAGAAAGGAGGGGAAGAAAAAGTGTGCACCAATTAAATAAAAAACACAAAGCAACATGTGTAGTTTTACTGCCAAGGAAGGAAGGGGGGAAAGGCAGGGGGGGAGAGTTCATTCAGGGCAACATTAGATATTGAACAAGCCCATGTTGCTGGAAGCACTGCAGAAATGGAGAAGCTGGAGCCTTTCCTTTCCCCCTGTTGTTTTTTCTGACCTCAAACCCTTCTGGAGGCTTCAAAGGGATTGTTCCCAGCAGGGACACTGGTCCCTCATCCACCGCCACCCCTACAGAGGATACCACCCAGCATCAGCACCAGGGCTGGGAGACCTTTTTCCCTGGACCACATTCACCCTCCCAACCTCACTGCAGCCTCCTCAAGAAGGAAAGTCCAGAAGCTGCTTCAAAAGCCATTACAGTATATCGTTGCTTTTTGTTTGCTTTATTAAGCACTTACATTCAGCATTAAAAGGCACCTTTGAAAAACACTTCAATCAGTGGTAAGGATTATAATGGGGGATTTCACAGTCGTTTCAGCCTCTTCTAACTCTCTAATAGCTTTAAACATTGGTTGCAAGTGTTGAAAATCTCAAATTTAATTTGTTTTCAAGCCACAGAGGCGCTGGACTATTATGAAGTTGAGTGCTGGCCTTTCATAAAGCAGTTTTAGCACTAACTGCTCATAAACCAGTTAATGTGCAAACACCAGTGGACGTTTCCAGAATTCCCCCTCCGGTATGATAGCCAGTGCTGCTGATGGGAGTCATTTACAAAGCAAAGATAGTGCAACACCCATAAGAGCAGTATCTTAGGTGTAAGATGACTATTCTCATTTGCAGACAAATCAGAGTGAAGGGAGGAGAGGAAGACAGGTCTTCATCTCCAAAAGATGATAGAGGCATAGAATCCTTTAGGTTGGAAAAGACCTTTAAGATCGAGTCCAACCATCAACCCAAGACCACCATGCCCACTAAACCACGTCCTGCAGTGCTTTACGAGACAGCCCTCAATAAGCAGAAGGGGTGCAAGTCAGGTACCCCTGAGAACAAAACGGGTCCAAGACCATCTCACACGTGGCAGAGAACCCTAAAAGGTCCCAGAAAAGCAACCAGCAATCCGCTCCAGCAGCTCTTGTGGGTTTGCAGCAAACCACATCACCCCGACACCCGCAGTGACAGATTGCCACCATCCATCAGGTTTTTTTACGCTTGCCCAGCATCATTTTGAAGGAAGTTGCAGGAGCATCTCTAGCCCACACCGGACTGGAGGTGAATCCATCCATCACTTCTGGGCAGCCTTAGAGGCAAATAGGTTCCCTTCGGGAAGCTGGTGTGCCCGGCTTCCAACCGCCTATAATGACAGGCTGGAGAACAAGTGGTAATTGATAAGGAAAACAATTTGGGAGCACAGGGAGTGAATTATCTCATGAATCACACCTAGACAGGGAGGGCGGAGAACTCCGCTAAACCTTAACCCTGTTGCAAAATAGAATTGTTTGTTTAGATTCACTTGTCAGCTGACTTAATACCTTAAAACATCCTGACAGGTCGATGCAGCCAGGGACTAAAACGTGTCTAGCATCAGCACAGGCGAGTGTTCCCTCTTGCCATGATCCGACACACAGATCCCTTTAGCAATAGCCCGAGATTAAAAAAAAGAACATCCCCCAACTTGCTTCACACCAAAATTGCTGAAACACAAGGAAGATGCAAAAGTAAGAGCAAAACTGAAAAAGAAACATGCTAACTGGATGCAGAACTGGTTAAAAACACTCAGCAAAAGGAAGATTTGAACCAAGACAACTGCAGGGACCCTCAGCCCCTCTCTAGCAGGCAGACAACTGCCACAGATTTGCAATTGAAATGTTAATGAGGACAGGCTCTCGCAATCAGGGACTCTGTAATTTAGACTGGAGTGCTTGCGTTTTGCCAAAGAGACAAGAAATGTAATTAGAGCATCCTGTTCTCCAAGGCCGGTGCAGATTTGCAAGTCACAAGATGCCTTTGCCTCCAGGGAGCATCTGCCTCCCAGAGCCTCCAGCCATGACCTTGGTGCAGCCCATGCACCAGGCACCTCCCTCCCAACCAGAGTTCCCAATCCAACTCCTTACCTGGCAAAGGCAGGCTAGGAAAAAAAAAAAAATTAAGCTTTGACCAATGTGGAAGAGGGAGAGAAAGGGAGAGAGATGGTCACTTCATCACTTTTCCACAGCTTTAAATGCTGAGATGCTCTTACACAGGTCTGCTTTTAATGTAAAAAGTTCACCATGGGAGTTTTGTTTCCTGGAGCAGGAAAAAGTGCTTCCTTGAATTTTGCAGAATTTTCTAGGAAAGGGAGAAAGGAATAACTTTAAATAATTTAGCTTGGCTGCTCAACAGAAAAGTTCATCCATGGATCCCTATATTTGAGCACAGCAATGCACGTTCAACCACAGCATCTCCCCAGAGGGCATTTGGTCTCAGTGTGAAGACATCAGGCCTGGAGAACCACTCCAGGACATCTCACAGCCCTTTAGGACACATATCCCATATGTCACGTGTAAGTGCCTGTATACATCAGCATCCTCCTGCAGCCACTCCACTCTCCAACAGCCTTTGAAGAGCCTTTGCAGCATCATTGCATTGCTGTCATGTTCAGAGATCAAAAAAATCACCTCTTCCTGCCACTCCATATCATCTACTGGCTTTATACCAGGAAGGTTTTAAACATTGACATTACAAGATCTCAGGAGGAAAAGGTTTATATCAGTTATTTGGCCACACGCTACAGGAGGCGGCAGAAAGAATCCTAATAAACTCACACATGTGCAAATACCCAATGAGACAGATTCTACTTAAAATGCTAGAAGAGACAAATCAACATGTATTGCCTACCAAGGTTTAGACATGTTACATACATTGCTAACTTATTTTCCAACCTCATCATGGGTGGCATAGCCCACAACCAGTTACAACTTCAATTCACATCGCCTCAATACAAGCAAACCCACAGCTTTTTGGCCACTGCAACATTTGGTCCCCAAGCAATGGTACACGCACACATTAACTAGCTCACCACCACTTCAGCACTTTCACACGTGTATTTTCAGAGCACTGAAAGTGTTAAACACCACTTCATTGATAGCAGGCCAATGCTCCCTATCAGCAGATGAAGAAGAAAGACTAAATTGACACCTTGAAAGCCAAAGACTGGTAAGACAAGGGCCAAGCCTCAGCCCTACATTTAATTCAGCAGCCCCCATCATGCCCATCATTCAGGGCTTTTATTACAATTAAAACAAACAAAACAAAAACAAACAAACAGGGGAAAGACAGAATATTAAGGCAAGAAGCACCAACACAGTCCAGGCTGCTTAGCAAGATAAGATTACAAAAAAAACCCCAAACTTAGGACCAAGCACAATTTTTATCATTCAATGAATTCTTGTCATCTTGCACAATGAAACACAATGAATCACAGTTGATTAGCATAACGCACAGCTCCACCGTCAATACTCCATATCTCAGCCAGGAAAACTGCACAAAACAAGCAGCTCCCCGTGCCCCGAAGAATTAGCAGTTTATGGAGGAGACTGAAGATTTAGCAACAGCACCCAAGGAAACACCTTGCAGCCTGAATTACAAACCCTTTTCCCCAGCACACATTTATCCCCAAGGATAGGGTGCTTACACAGAGTCCTAATGGAAATACACCTCCCCCCCAATTAGTTGCTTTGACCCCAAATGAACCAGCTTTGTTAAATCTGGTAATGAGATAGAGCTCTGTGATTGCACATCCTCCATTTAGGAGGGGACTTCTGCAAAGATGCACAACACAGAGCTGGGGCCAGAAACCATCTCCCAGTTCCTTCTTCCACCAGTTCCCCCCTCCCAGTTGAGGCCAGTTTTGTGCTGGTCTGCGGCACACCACCTCTCACAGCAGGTCTGAGATGGGAGCAGGACCCTACACCAAATCAGCAGGAAATGAGACGAGGGGGGAAACAAGAGAAAGGCAAAAATCTGAAAAAAAACCCAACCAAACACCTTGAGATTACTGTTTGCTTTTTAATTAAGAACTGTTGCAAATCTAAAACTTGTGAAAGCAAGTACCGGACCTACGCATCAATCTATTCACTAGTTATTACCACTGAAGACAATTAAAACCCTTAAACACAGCTAGAGGCTCACTGCCTCTGCACCGAGTAACTATTTAAAAGACAACTCTGAGCAGAGTTTGTCATCAATCCCAAAGAAATTCATTTTCCAGCTATCCCTTTGTTTAGCCCTCCGGGTTCATCCCAATGAAACTGGCACTAGGCTGCTGCCATAAGAGCACAGGTTGCTTTAATGGTATTTGCTGTCACGTCAGCCCAGGGTGAGCAGAAGGAGTATTTTTATTTGATTTTCTCAGTTGCCTTTTATAGAAAAGGCCAGGCCACCTTCCACTTGGTTTAATATATTTGCAGAGGGGAGGCTGGCCCCTTCATGAAAATCTCCCATCACAAGACCAGTAATAAAGTTTGAAGTACTGGCAACTCAAGTTTTCAACAACTGCTAGTGAAAACTAAGTGTAACTTCAGAAATACTTTCTTTCAAATAAATTGCCATACTCCACAATCATAAGCAGTCCAACTCAAAGAAAACGGGGAAAGCTATTTTTTACTTTTATTGAAATAATAATAAAAAACAACCACATATGAAAAGGATAACTTTTTCCTCCAGCTCTAACTTAAACAACTGAATATATAAAATGCCTCCCAGATCTCTGCTTGAAGGCTCATATGTATGCAAAGAAAACCTTTCACAGATTTATCTGCTGCCCATAAATATTGCGTTTTATTATGGAAACACTGACAAGGTTTCAGCAAGGAACTGATACTAGAGCTGATGAAATTAAACCCAGCAAGAATACCCACTGAATTATACAGCAGGGAGTTGCTCAAAACCCTGCTCCAGGCAGCCAGGGAAGATAGGGAAGGAAAAAATAATGACTATTTCCCAGGTTGGCTAGAAGTTTTAAAGGGATAATGCTGAGACAGAGTTGTACTCCAGAATCAGCAACAGAGATTTAAAAAAAAAAATAAAAATTACTAAGTCCATTACTTTTGGGGGAATTTTTACTCCAAGGAAGAAATGAGCTACTTGCTCTCAGATGAGCCAAGCTCCCCACATCACACGTTTGATGGTGGATAAACGGTGCCCTGTTTTTCATGCCAAGCATTACAAAGACAACCCAGGCTGGGAGACACCGCTCATCTCTCCTTCTAAATGTATTTACACTATCAGCCTCTAGGGAACTACTCAGCTACCAAATTCCTCATCGTGATCCAAGCTGTCGCTGTTGTTAACCAGCATTTCCATTGAAAACAGACCTATAAGTACTCAAACCTCTTGGTTCAGAGGTTCATCAGTCATGCCCTAGCATCGACGTCTCCCACTGTAGCAAAAATGTCATGACACTTTCCCTCAAGACAACTGCTTCACACCAGACCTGGGAAAAATCTCTTTATATCATCTCAGGCCATCAGAGCATTATGTCCTTTGGGTACAGACAGATGTGGGTTTACTACTGTAAAGCACAGGTCAAAAGGAGAACCAGTCCAGACCTAAAATCTCAACCAGCTGGGCAAGTTCATCATGAAATAAACATTTTGGGTTTAGGTCACGTAATTTGCGCATTACAGCAGCCACAATCTTACCCTCTTTACCTACGCCATCTCTCTCAGAACGTGAAGTCAACTCATTCATGAGCAGCTCACAACTTGGGTCTAGGTCAGATGCGAACAAACCGCACTGATTTAGATGAGGTCACCTGCATTTCTGGTGCCCAGTTCACGCTTCTGAGCAACGAAAATACAACAATCAGACTGAGCCATGCATGAACAAGAAGTTTATTTCTTACTTTATCTACAAGTTCAGACCCAATAAGACTCGTGCTGCTTAGAAGCATTATGAAGATGATATTTTAGCATGGCACCCCTAAAAACTACCTTGGGGAAGGAAAAAAAAAAGGGAAAGAAAAAAATCTTTAAACAGCAAGAGCAGAAAACCAGAAAACATGATGATCCTGAATTTGTTTCTACTCCCATGCAGGTAAACTCTGCCTGAGTCCTACGGTACAAGGAAAGGCTCAGAGCGGCAGAACAATATCCTAGATTAAGAAGTATGTGAAAATACAATGTATGGAATGAGGTCCCTGGGACCATCTCCAACCACTCATCCAATTCTCCAGTCTTCAGAGAGAGTATGCTCAGAAATTACCCTATTGCTGTTTTATTACTCTAAAAAGTCCATGTGTCCACTCAAAGCAATCTCACTAGAAAATTAATTTTTTTTTCCAGTTGTAAGATACTGACAAGCAATAGCTATTAAATTGGAAAGGTTTTTCCACTCACTTTCCAGGCAAGTTGATGAACATCAGATAATTAAAATCAAGCAGTGCAGCCAACTATTGGATCAGAGTCATGTCCCTCCTCGCTGCTGTTTTATTTCCTTGCCCTTCACCCCCGCCTTCCTCTTCCCCAGGCTTTGTCTTGAGGTTTTGCAAGTCTCAGTACATCAGGACAGCAAGCACTTATAAAAGAAACTCAGTCTCATAGGCACAAGGGTTGGAAATTCAGTCCATCCATATAGCTACAAACTGCTATAAAGGAGCAAAAAAGGGCAAGATAAGATGAGAGCCCTAAAAGAAAGGAAGAAGTGGAAGTTCACACCAGTACTCATCCCCCTAACAGGCACACCACCACGCAGTGCGTGTTCCCTCAGCCAACTGCCCATGCCTCGGTTGCAGAAGTCGTGTAAAGGACTACACAGTGCAAGGCTGATGGTCAGCTCTATGTGGACAGCCTGTAGCTCCTTCATCCTTTTGCAATTTATTAGTTTAAGTAGCTGGCAAATAGAAGACTTTCTGGCTAAGGACGCATATTAGCCAACCAAATTTCTCATCGCCTGCACCCAAACTTCAATACCTCTCTTGCAGTATTCTGGTTTTTTTTTTTTTTCTCTTTGGTTTGGGGCTTTTTGGGGTTGGGTTGGTTTTTCAGACCAATGGATCTCCAGGTGTGTTTTAAATCAGAATCTTTGTTGAAGGCTGTCCCTTGGGCTGCTCATAATCTTCTTAAAGGTGCCAGGCAAGTTGCAGCCCCTTTATGATACTTCTCTTTGAAATGGAGGCAGGGGAAAGAACAACAACAATATTTATGGCAGAAGAGCACTTTTCCTCAGCCCATTCCGAGTCAGACCAAAAGCTTGATCCCCCACCTTGTTCCACACCACCTCTCCACTACCACATCCCCCCAAAGCAGGGACCTCCTACCGCTAGATACACCGACCCATTTCCACCATTTCTGGGGACTGAATGTCAGACACCCATCTGGGTCTCCAGCACATGGACCTCCTCTGCCAGAACGAAGATCCCAGCACACAGACACACAGCCAGCATCGCCTCTTCCAGCACCTCCAAAAACTCTTGCTGAGATTCTGCGTGCACCTTCCAACCCTGATTTATCCCTCCCCTTCCCACCCAAGGCCCTGCCTGTCTTGCTTTCATCTTCCTCTTGGCCAAGTTGACCGTCAACTGCACCAGAAAGAGGAATATGCCCAACATTCACGTTTCAACCCATTTATCCATCACTGGGCAGCACCCCTAACTCTTGGTGTACCTGAAGGGCGCAGAGGGTAATGATGGATGCTTCACTTGCGTCCCCTTCCAGTTCCACTGAAAGCAATTATGGTCTGTTCACCTGCAAGAGAAGAGGCAGCGAGCCCTTGCTGCCCTATTACAGGAGTCCTGGGCTCTCCCTCACCTCTGATTCTACTGCGTGCCCTTAAGGAAACATTTCTCCAGACAGATACACCAGGCTGGAAAGCAACAGCCCAGCCCCTCGCAAGCCCAATGAGCAGAAACACATCCTCCAACAAAGACCTCAATTGAGAATCAAGCCAGCTTCCGATTTCCCAGGAACACCTCGAAGCGATTCAAGGATCGTTTTCCAGATCACAAGCCATTTTCTATTTTACAGCCTTTCTGAAGCAAGCTGTTGGCACAAGGTCGCTCCAGACGAGCGCAGGCAGCTTCGCAGAGCAATGCTACGTTTTGCATTCAACCATTGCTTGCTAGAAGCCAGGAGAAAGAAGGGAGCACAGAGCACAACCAGGACCATCTCTTGCTCCTTTCAAACACCCGTTGCTGGGCCCTTGCAGAGATAGGATGCCAGACAAGATGACCTTTTGTCTGACCCGGTTGGCAAGCCCTATGTGCTTGCACTTTGCCCCGCAAGACATTGCCCCATCAATACACAGACTTATTTATCCCACGTGATGAGATCCAGAGGGCAAAGGCACAGCTGTGCCATTAAACGGGCTACTATGCAAAATGCTTTCTCCCCTATCTTTGGGGGCAACCCAGTGACCTAAAGGATTGTAGTAAGAAAGATTTAGAGCAGGCAAAAACTGAAGTGCCTCTCTTTTTAGGGGGAAAAAAAAATAAAATTGATAAGATCAGGGTCCTCCCTAGCCTCCACGTGCCCAGCTAATGTGAAGAGAGACTATCTGAAATAGCTGACAGTGACATGCCAGATTTACCAGCATGAGGTTAGAGCTCGGCTTCCCAGAAACAAGGGTGCACTTGTTTCTCTATCTGCCAGACAATGGGACGCTTTGTGCAAGTCAAAGAAATCATGTATTTTTCTAATACTTGACATATGGAAGGGATTTACCTATTTTCCCTGCAAGAGATTTAAATGGGTTCAGTGCACTGCCAGAGGGAAACCAAATGAAGTCACAAGCTTCAGCAGCAGCTGAGTATCCAAAGCCAGCATCCATCTGGAGGGAAGGCAGAAGCTTTGCTTGAGGGATTTATTTATTTTTTTTTTACCTCTCAAGGGCTAGATGTTAGGGAGGAAAAAAGAAAAATCAGCCATCATGGGAATAATTTAAGTGCTGGAGTCTGGTCATCACACAACAGCCCATTCAAGGCCTTATATCCACAGCAGCGTCACACTTCGGCAGCACAGATAAAATGCTCTGGAGCATAATACAGCAGCAGCATCAAGGCAGGTTTCACTTCGCATTGTGCCATTTATCATTCACTTCTTGCTGAAGAAGCAGGAACCCCCGATGGCTGCAGACAATTGCAGTAAAATAGCTTGGTCAGACTCAGGCACGTTGCTAATAATTCTTGCAAACACACACACACGCTAATTCGCATCGACCTCAAGAACAGCAATGAAATGAGATCGCCTTTCCAGATATCACTCAGCTAAAAGCTACACCACCCCACCCAATTCAGCTGCAGGCTCCTGACCTTACTGGGGAAGGAAAACACCAAAACCATAAGGCACAGCTCACAGCAGCGTGGTTTGCTCGAGATCTGCAGCGGTTTAGGTGGTTACAAACGAGGCTTGTTAAGCAAACCCTGAAGTAAGGCACAGCAGCGTGTTCTGAATTAGCGGAACCAGGAGGTGGTTTGTTTTTCCAGAAAGGCCAGCATAGCTGCATCAAAAAAAAATGTAAAATATGAAGAGACAGCAGCTAGCAAGAATGAAAGAACGGTCTTGCGGCGAAACCAACAGTCTGGGAGAGCGGAAAAGCCAACACACGCTCTTCCTCCGACGTTAACCTGCGGTCCTCAGCCTGGCAACAGGGCTGACGTCACCGGAGGCTTGCACAAGACTGATACCAAAAAAAAAAGAAAATAAAAAAACATCACCCCAAACATCACAATTAAGAGAAGAGTTGGTTTCTCCTGGAAGGGATGAGAAGAGAAGCTGGGTCTCTCTCCTCTCCCTTTGCTAAGCATCCAACTGACTTGATCCCCTTGAGATGGTTGAGTTTTTAATCACTTTGGGAATTTCAGCCCAGCAAGGAGACTCTTGCACAAGGTGAGGTTAAAGGCACCAGCCTTCTGCTAGTCACATCACCCTCAAGTCCAGAGCTGCCCATCGCCGCATGGTCCCTGCCCAGCAGCCTCAGACACCTCCCTATCCATCGGTTGGGCAAGAGCTGCTCTCCACAGAGCAGGGGCCATCTTTGGCACATGTAAAGGGATTTGAACAACCATCCAAGCTTTATTTGACAGTAATTGATGCTGCTGTTTGTCACCCAAAAGCAAACTTCAACTTTACAACCGGCCAACGAGGCTTCGGGAAAGCACACACGGAAGTTGATTCAATTTTTAAGGGTCAGAATGCTCCAAGTTTAGAAGACTTCAAACAAGGCCTTAGTTGTTTCATTATTTTTTTTCCATAATTCATGCTGGAAAAGGGCCTCTTTTGACTGCACTGAAGTCAATTGATTCTCAAGTGCTGGCTGACATCATCTGCAAATAAGCATGCTGCCAAAAAAAGGCTCATAACCACACATCAAGGAGAACATGACAAAAGATGGGTCCAGACCAGTTCATCAGCTCTTCTCCTTTAACAGCTCACTGTAGAGACAGCACAAAGGAAAAGAATAATTTTCAAGGTTGAGATGAGCTACAAATACTAGCCACCAAAAAAACCCATTAAAACCTCCAGCCACAGACAAGCACAGCTTCTCTTTGCGCAACTCCGGCTGCCGCTTATACCCTTGAAATCACGCTTTGGAGCTCAGCAGTAGTTCTCCTAAAAGAAAAAGGTTGAATCTGCAATCAAACACCCCTAAATCCAAGGCCCCTGTTTCAAGAGGGATTCATGAGACAGTAAAGACAGTCAAAAATTGTAGGTCAACTTCACACTGAAGAACAGTCATTATATTTTTAAGCTTTGCTAATCAATGTTGTTAATAAGCCAACACATTAGCGCAGACGTTCCCAATTCATAAAAAACCAAGCATTTCTGGCATCCAAGTTGAGCACCTCAGTGTTGAGGCAGTCTGGATCCCTGTTCAGATCCCACAGGCAGCCAAGTCACCTCCAAAACAACAGACTGGCACATTACTAAGAGGTCTGCTGATGGATGCCAGGAAAACCACATCTCCCCGTATCTTCAAGTTCTTCTCCACTAACCACACAGGGCTGTAGAGCTACCTACCAGAAACCAAACCACCCGTGCACACATGATCGTGGTGCGCAGTCTCATTTTACCCACAACGCTTTTGAGAGTATCGGAAACCTGCATGCACCACAGGACACCCAAGCAAACAAGGTGTAACTCGGACACCCGTGGGCTCTCAGCTTTTCCACCACATTCACAAGACAAGGCAGAGACGGTGTTGCACTCCACCGTGGTGTAGCCAGCTCAAACCTTGTTTGCAGGACTATGCGAAGGACCTTACTGCAGGCCAAGGATTTAACACCATTAGTCAGTTTAGTCCCATTTGCACAGCAATGTTTCCCCTCCTCACCCCACTAATGCATTTATCGGGCTGAGAATTGAATTGCAGATGGCACCTCGGGGAACGGGCAGCCAAAAGCACCGCACAGCATTGCTAGCAAACCGGTTTGCTAGGAGAGTCCAGCAGGAATGAGGTTGCAGCAACTACAGCCAAGCTCTGACTTTAGTAACATCTGATATCAAGATTTCACACGTGCACAGACACACACCCCCCTAAGTGTGCAGGACTTTGGGTCAGGAGGCAGAGCTGGTCTGGCAGCCACTTTGGGTGTTTGCTCAACGTCCATCAAGAGCAGCTTGAAAGAACAACCCCCCCAAAAACATCATCATAACCCACCTGTGCTCCCTACTCTTTGCTATGAGCTTCCCAGCTTCAACCAGCCTTTGCTCAAAGCAGAGGAATCTGGCCTTCACTGCTGGTCAGGATCTGGCCACCCACGTGCACGTTCTGGAGGACTTTTTCCTTGGCCCCACCATGCAACCAGCACACGGGAAAGGGTTACGAGAACTCTGGTGGGGCTGGCTATGACCGCATCCGTGCCGAGACCTGAAGGGGATTCCGAGCAGGCATTACGAGCAAAAAAGTTCAGGAGAACGAAACGTGCACTGTTTGTCTTAGATGCTTGCTCACGTATGCTAAGAGCACAGAAGATGTTTTGCTGCCAGCTCCTCCTATGTATTACACGTCTCACAGCCTTTGGTGAAGCTCTTGAGCTTCAGCTGCTGAAGAGGCAGGCTTTACAGGGGACACCACTGCAGCCGTGTTCACCTCGGACACGATTTCTCTGCCCCTGTGCGCACAGCAGGGTGGGAGGGGGGGCAGGAATTCGGATGATGCATGCTGGAGGTTCAGAAAAATCCCAGGGTAAATAATCCCATTGCTGAACTCCCAGAGTAAGGAAGTTTTGCAGCTTCCTGAAAACCTGGGCCAGAGGACACAGCCTCGCAGAGAAAAGGTCTGCTCTGGTCCTAAACAAAAACAGCCACAACCAAAAAAGTGCATCAGTCACAACACCTTTCTAGATACCAACACTCTCTGCTTGAGCAATAAGCTACATGGGGAACAGAGTCTTCTGATGCAGAGTTTTGCTTCCCAAAAATACTTGCAATAAGCACGCATTAAAAAAAAAAAATCTGCTGAACTGCTACAGCCTTTTCCTGGTAAAGGGGGAGGAAGACACAGCCACAACCGTCAGATTCAATTCCCTGAATGAGCATCACTGCGATAACCCACACACTGCAAGAAAGCTGCAGAGTTTCAGTTTGTGGTGGCTTTTTTAATTTAATGGGACTAGCTTGCAAACTACAAAGAGCAATTGCCCCGTAGGGAAATATGCTCTATCTACCCCTTTAATGCAAAAACCAACCATGTGTCTGAAACAGCACATAGTTTGATTTATTAATAAACAGATTGGAAACTCCAGCAAGGAAATTACTCTCAGGCTGTACCTGTTCTGGGATGCTGTTGGGGTGAAGGGCAGGACCGGGAACTGTGCAGTTCCTCTGTGCAGAAACTTGGCCAGACTCCCAGAATAGGAGGCATGAATATGAACATCTGTATTAAAAGGCAGAAAGATATTATTATGCAAAAGCATTTCAGCTTCCAAGCCTTTCTGTTCCAGGACTTCTAGCAGCCTCTCCTTCCAAATTAGGATGAACAGCTGCGATGTATTTGGCAAGCTAACCTCTGCCCTCAATTTAGAAGCTTTTTACATCACAAAATAAAACACATACATTTTGAAAACCAAAGGGACCATTAAATCATCTGGCTTGACTTCTGTACAAGAAAGGCCACTGAATGTCACCCATTTACTTGAATATTGTGCTACAGCTAAACATGGGTTTTAGGCACACTTTTCAAAAGTGGTTTTGGAGAATGAGAATCCTCAACATTACCCGCAGTAAAACATGGAGAAATAGATCCGAGTAACACACTTTTGTGAACTGTTAGAGCCTGTTCAAGCAAAATTATGTCCGTCAATGCAAATGAAGATGGTTGGTGCAGACTTAAAACCATCCCTGCAGTATTTTCTAAGGCCACAGAGGACCTGTGACAATTCAAAATAGTGCAGCCACTCTCCAAAACGGCAGGCCAAACAGTGCAAGACAATGCTGTTTTGCAGAATAGCATCAAAATCACTGAAGAGCACTCAGAACATAGCACCAGAACCTACAATTTAATCCTTAATATGTCCATGTCTTTAGCATGATGCAGTTACCACTTATCATCTTTAGACATGGCAAGACGTGCCTCATTTAGAGCTATGTCCCACAAATACTTCGTGAGGAAAGCCTGCACGCACAACTGCCAAGAAATTCTGTTTAACAAAAAATGAAAATCAGGTTAAAAGAAAGCAGCATATCAGGATTTTTCAGTGTAACCTTCCAAAAAAATGCCAGTTATGGAAGTTTGCCAGGAAACCACAAGATCTTTCATCAGATTTCTTAAATCCGGGATGCAACTTCTGGTCTAAGCCAGAGACCACTGAGACAGACCAGTCTTTATGCTGGTCAAGGGGAGGAGAACCACTGACTATTTGGGTATAGCATTTGAAATTGGATGAGCGTGTATCTAACCCATGCTAGGTGTGTTTCTGCTCATGGGCCAGGTGGCAAGCCAGACAGAAGAGAATTCTTAGCCACAGGCTTTCCCATGTGGTACAAGACACTGCCCTCTTCCCAGATGCTCATTTTCAGCACCTGTAGGAACTTAGGAGCTCCAAAACCTGCCACCTCTGCCAAGATCTGAGCAAGGCTTGTTACATGGCTCTGTTAATCACAGCTTTACAGTCCCGCAGAAGGACTTGGCTTTTCCCTGCCATTTTTAACCAAAGGACCTTCCCACACACAACCCACCACGTTCTGCAAAGGAGCGCGAAGCTGTCGCAGTACAGCGGGGTGTAGTGGGGCCGGGGGAACCACAGCGCGACGAAAACACTTGCTCTTTCACACTGCACTGTCTCTGTGGCTTTCACCAAAACAATAGGATGTGTCACCCAAGGAAAATAAAAGCAGATGATACACACGCATTAAAAGTTACATCAGTTGTGAAAGAAAGTGCACAAGAGCATCCCACTCCCCAGCGTAGCCTGCCCTCCTCCTGACCTCCAAATCAGTTCACAGCAGCACCGAGGCAGGACTCATATGAAAGGGATGGGAGAGAAGAGGGTATGGGTGTAGGCCGCCTGTTTCCCATTATATCAACATTTCTCCCCTTTCATAAACACATAGGATGGCAGCAGCTGTTAAAAGCAACTGCCTATTTAACTGTATTTCACTGAAAATTTACTCTGCCCAAATCTTTTATTCTCAATTCTGCATTAATCCGACACCAAAGGGATGAGGTTGAAGGAAAACATGTGTCTTTGGGCAGAGGAATTAGCAGAAACAAACACTGGGCAGGCTTAGCTCTGTGCCTGGCTGAAGCTTACAGCAAATATTTCAATCCCTCACTCGAGCACCCCTGTACGGAGTTGTGCAGAGCTTCTAAAAAGCTCTTTAGCACAGCAGACACCTAGACAGGTTTCTCCCAGATGACGCAGGACATGGGAGCATCTCTCCCGGCTCAAGCCTCACCTTCTCCCTCCAATTCTCTGTATTCACCCCCCCAAAGCATGCTCTCCTCCCCAACGTTTGGCAGCCCATCCCTATTTTGAAACCTTCCCATTCTAAGCTTGCTGTCTCCCCACAGCAGCAACCGATATATCAGCTTGCGCCCCACCATCTGCACAGCAGCATCTCCCACCCACCCCATCTGGCAAGAACTGGGCTTTCTCCATCACCGCATCTTTCCTCCCGCTGGCAAAGTACCAGCACCCCCAGGGAGCACCCAAATCCATTCGCACATCTTCCCTGGAAGCTGATATACATCTTGGAAGGGCTATAGCTGCAGGACACCACTTTCTTGGACCACCTGTGCTCCACGCGTGGCTTCGCAAAAAAGTTCACCCTCTTCAGCACAGAGATCTCTCTACTTTCTTTTTTCCCTTCCCTGAAGGCTGCTATTCACAGCCATTTAAAATTAATGCTAAAGTGGTGCCAAGTTTAAATTTTTCTTATAAATATCTAATCCACCGCTGAAAATAAAGCGAGGACACCAACAGCAGACTGTTTGCAAAGCACAGCTCATCAGCAGTCCCCGAGCAGGGCCCTGTGGGAACACAACCTCTTAGCTTCCATCAACATCTTGCATGATTATTTTCAGCCGTTCGCAGTTTCAGTGGGAACAGCTGGCTGCGAGCTGGGATGGGGCCAAGCAGTAGTGAAAAGGAGAAGGAGATTGTCCCAGGTGACGGACACATGCTGGGGAAGGCAGGAGACCCCATCTACTCTCAGACTGTTGCTCCTGTAACTTCCACTTCTGTTCCATCACCTCTGTCCTTCTGCAGACACTTAACGAGGGAACGTCATCACAAGCTAATCCTGCTCCTTTTTATTTCCTCCCTTTCATTCATTTACTCCCACTGGTGCCAAGTTTTCTTCTCATCTAGCTAATTTTTGTGGTCATTTTGGACCCCCAAGCATCCTTGTTCAACTCCCACAAAGTCTACTTTTATGAGAGGCAGGGAAATTTCTTCTACTCAAGGGGAAGAAAAAAAGAAAAGGAAAAAAAGCCTTCTCCATTGACCAATAGACCCTCCCAGGGCATCCAGCCACCCAGCAAGCATAAGCTCCAAAGTGGTTCCCCAACGTTTTATGCTCACGGCACAACTGTCCTTGGATCTCTTCCAGGACACCTGGGAATCAGGAAAAGGCGCTGGGAAAGCGGACTCAGTGGATCAGGAGACTGGTGAGTTCAAACCCCAAAGTAAAGTAAATCTGTCGAGTCTGACTGATGGGCAGCAAGGTCACAACCGCTTCCCTCTGGCTGAGAAACATAAACCCTCCCCTGGAAAAGGACCTTGGGTTTTCACCATCTTTGTTGAGATTAGAAAGAGGACTTCAGACACCAAAACAGACAAGTCAAACTTCCATGATGTTAATATCATTTCACTTCTATCATTTGCTCTCTTCAGAATTCACACCTCTATGGCTCTAGACATGGGAAAGGACTAAATATCTAAGTAAACAGCAACACATTGAATTAATCTGTGTTAGTGCAGCTACCAACAATGAAGTTTGCACTGGCAGGAGTACAGGTTCCCATTGCCTCTTCTGAAAAAGGAGTTATCCAATTCAATTTAAAAAGCGCTAACAGCAACTACACAGCTGAGAGGGAAAACATTTGTTTTGGAAAGCAAGCAGAACCACTACCTCATCCCCTCCCACCCTTTTAGAAGGAATTCAGTAAATATTCTACCTTGATGCTGTATAAGCATTCTTCAGCAACATCCAAAACATTCTTGTGTTATCAACACTGTTTTGGTCCCAAATCCAAAACATAGCACCATACCAGCTACTAGGCAGAAAATTAACTCTGCTTCAGCCAAAACCAGTACAAGGGACTTACAGGGACAGCCTGGAAAGGCTCTCCCATATGGGGTGACAGGTTAAAACCCAAATTGATTGAGCATCCAAGTCTTATCTCTCACCCAGCATCTTTCAAACTGGTAAAGATTTTGCAAGAGTGGTCGCACACCACTGTCTTCAGACGGGAAGGACATTGCTGTACCCAGGTGTCCAGGGAAAAGCCCTGAAAAACCCAACTGACAGAGCCACCAGCTCCTGTTTGCGAAGCGCAGAGCTGGCTCTAGGGGACCACGGCCCCAAAAATCCCTCTTTTCCCATCTCCCACCTGCCTGCCTCCCCCCTCTCTCCAGATGCAGCTCCAGTTCAGTGCTGGCTGTTTATAGCCTGAAACTCATTTTGCAGATGCTCTGCAGTAAAAACCTTTGACACCTATAAAGCATTATAAATCATAGGGCACGTTAATCACCCAGTCTGAGCCCATAATCCTAACTCAGGCACAACAGTCAATGGGTTTTGCAGACTCCCTCCCACAGGCATTTTGCCTACATCAGGGCTAAGCCAGAGATTCAGCATTAGTCAAACATCCTCACCCCGACAGTGTTAGGCTGCACCAGACAGCAAGTTATCAAACCCTGTGGCTTTCCTGGGGTGTCAAGGACTTGGGATTCCCCATCCTTCAAACAAGCATTACTGAAGTAGGAAACATCTTTCACATGGAACAAGCAGGAATTTATGGAGGCCGCAGTATCTGCAGTCAATGGCCGACTATTTATATTGAAGAATAGCTTTGGAGGAAGAACACAACCCAAACCCATTAAGGCTTAAACTGTATTTATTGAATTGACTGTAATTTAGAATGCTGCCTGCCAGCCTGGCCTTTTAGTCAAGCAGTCATGAATATACCAACTTTCTGGGCTTGTACCTCCATAGTAGGATCTAAAGGTGACCAGCAATGGTCTTCTGTAGGATCATCTAAGCAGGCAATGGCTTCAGCATCAGCCTTGCCCCACGGCAGGTTTATCCTAGCCTCTCTAGGAGCTGTCTGAGGACGTGGGTCTCAACGATAAGCCAGATCCTAGCAGGTTAAGCCCAGTTTCTGAGGCTAGCACACTGCTCTGCTCCTTGGCAGTCTACCATGGGACTCTTACCCAGCCTAAGAGAGGTCTTGCTCCTTCATGAAGGCCAAAATATGCCATTCCCAGATAGACCCAGTAACATTCCTTGCAAAGTCTGGTCTGATGGCAGCACACACAGCAAATGCAATTCCTGCCTGGCTCAGCTGACCACAGACCTGCTTTAGGGAATATGTAATGAAGAGACAATGAGATAGGGGAGAAAAACCACGTTATGACGACAGCACAATACCCTATGTAAATTCAGTTCAGCCTCAAAGGCTGGCTGCAGTCACACTTCAGACGAGATCTTCTTTGGCAGACAGCCTTGGGAAAAATTGAGAGAAATCCTGCCTTTTCATCTTCCCCACCGGGGAAAGAAATTTCCACCACTGCTGAAGCTTGAGTGCATTTCAGCATTCAAGCATCAACGAGCAAGACAACATTTGAACAGCACCTGTGCTCCCAGGAGACCCACCTGCAACCCCAGACACAAGGAGAGATCTGCACTTTTCCCTGACTCCCAGGCATCTCCCACAGCCAAAAGAACCAGATTTCACGACGGGGCAAGACCGCCAACACGGACAGCACAATTCCTGCAAGGCAGCGCAACCACGAGGGCGACAAACCTGGGGAAGTTCGGCAAAACCTGCAAGCAGGAGCCAGACACTGGGCAGGGTGAGGTGTCCCCAGGCAGCTGGGAGCATCTCAAACCCCTTCCCTGCACAATCATCCACCCTGTGTCATCTCACAGCCTCCCTGGAAAATGAAGGGCTCAAAGGTAAACTTAAAGGATGTTTAAGTGATGTGTAAAGCCCTGAAAACAGGGTAGTTTTGCTTTCAATTCCAAGCATCGGGGAAAACTAAAAACCATAAGGGAAAAAAAAAAAATCAATATTTAATCCAACGATTGGATTTTCCTGCATTTAGCCCATCACTCCAACATAATCGGACACATCCATTCATGGGGATTCAGCTCTGAATCACACTGGTCATGTTCAACATGCAGCATCCAATGCCTTAGTGCCCAACCTCAAATCAAACAGGCTTGAAAAAGCATCTTTCCATCAACAACTCCCACGTCCTCAGACCTACAGTCATAAACATTAACAAATTGAAACCGCGTGGCAAAGGGCAAATTCACCCATCCTCTAATAGTGGTTTTCAGCAAAGCAAGCAATTTCTGTGACCAGTGACCTTTGGCCATCTGGGGATTAGCTCTGAAGACCCAGCAAAGTCCCAGCTCCAAAGCCTATAGTCACACAAATATATCACGCCAACAGGGCTTAGATCATCTGTTCAGGTCATTTAGCAGCTCTTGCCGAGCAGGAATTACAAGAGTCTTTCACTATAAAGTGAATTAATACACATATCACAGACACAGCACAGCAATCCATTATGTCGATGGATCACAGCTCCTCATTTGTCTTTTCACAAAAGGACCCAAAAAAGCATCAGAAGCCTCAGTTCAAGGCCTCATGTTTTTAACCAGATGGACCATCTTGAATCATTCACATTTCACTTTAAGGGAATAAATTTTAACAGCAAACGCCCAATTCATTAGGAAGGGTTTGATATCTCATTTATACTGGCTTCCAGCTATACGAGCAGCAAGATACTTTAAAGGGAGAGACATTACAAGTATTAGATATTCCCCCAATCTCCCCTCCCATATCTATACAGTTCAGACACCTTGCATTTATTTAAACAGAGGATTAGGAGATGCGCTATGTGAAAACACCATCTCCGAAAGAAAAGCAGCAGCACAGCTCCTCCAATGCTGCTGCTGCTTTCGAACGAGCATGTTCAGCTGCCCCATGGGCCGTAACAAACCCACCGCCTTCACCTCTCACACCAGGGCATCTGCACAAAGCATTTATTCAAATCATAAGGGGCAATTTGGTTTCTAGTCTCCGTTACAGCATCTCTCCAATTTTTCCTGCTAAGTGACCACTGCTGATGTTTTGATGATGCTGCTTGCAGAAAGGACAGGGAGATGCATCTGGCTCTGGGCATTTTTGTATTTCTCCACCGCTTTCACACACGCCCCAGCAGTCCCCATCTCTTTGCTGTGACCACAACATGCCCATACGAGAACATGTTTTGATAGCTCAGCAGCAGCCAACGCATGCCCTATCACACAGCATTTATAATGTACCAGTTATGCTGGCGGTGTCACCCTCGATAACGCAGCAGCAGTATTGTGAGCAGAAATTAGGAGTAGCTGTGCTCCTTGCTGGGTTGCTTTAATTGCTCTGTGCAACCACTTGTCAGGTGGTAGGAAGAGGTAAAGTATCAGCTAACATATCTTCTGCCTTAAACATGTCTGTAGCTGATCAATGGACTGCGAGCACCTTTGTATTATCCAGATTTAAAAAAAGCTACAAAGCAAACAGACACATGTGTTCAGCAAGTCTTGCACTGCAGTATCCCAGATGGGACATGCTGCATCAGGAGGCAATAGATGCATCGAGCCTTTTCTTCCCCAAGTACCAAAATCTGAATGATTGCCATGGAAACATTGGCATAGCCATAACCATCCAAGGAAGAATTCAGAGAGAAGCGTCAAAGCAAACTACCAGGGTGAACATCTCACAATCTAGAGCAGAGCACCTGAGGTCATTTTTGGTTGCTATTTTGGCAACAGGTGCAACTTCCAAGTCTCAGATCAGCTTTTCCAGCACAGGGAACAACATGATGGGCTGCAGCTTCCTCCCATCTCTTCCATCTGCCCGCCCGGGAACCCTCAAACTCTGGCCCGGTCTCTCTCAAGAAGCTCACCCCAGTAATAGGTGAGAAATCAGTGCCCTCACAGCCAACTGTCTAAGCCTTTAAAGCTTCCTTCTTCAGCAGGGCTTCATCTTCAAGAGCTTCAGGGCACCAACCACATCTGCTATCAGCCTTTCTTCTTCCCCAAGCTGAGCATGGCAAGTTTGAAGTCATCGCTTTCCAAATACTTTCTAGGAAAGGCTTGGCTAAACCCCCTGATAACACATAATGGATTTCCTGGGAAGCAGAGGCAGCCTAGACTTCTGTCTGGAAACCAAAGATAAAGGGGAAAAAAAAAGTATGAGAGCCATCTCCTCAGCTGCTGCTGCTGGAGTAAGGACAAAAGAAGCATGGAGATTTCTTGAATATCAGAAACAGGACAAGTCCAGTTTTGTCCTGACTTGTCTGGGGATCTTTAAAGGGTTTGAAGGTCCCTTTTATGCCTATATCCTTCCTTAACTTTAAGGTGTTGTTCCCATCTTCTTCCCCCATCCCCTTGTCAAGAGCCCAAAGCCTCTTTTTCCTGCACAGACAGCACTTGGCCGCCAGTCCCCAGATCTACTTGCCTACACAGACTACAGACACACTAATTATTCAGCCCTGTTTTAAGCTGTTAAATCAAGGTTGGTTTTCAGTGCAACCCAGGATGAAAACTGGAGGTGGTAAAGGTCCGTCCCTACAATCTTCTTTTGGTTTGCTGTTCTGGTTTTGGAGCTTCCCCAGCCACTTAGGGACTTTCTGGGGCATTTTATGTGGGTTTCTTTAGGCAAACAACCGACTGACATTCAGTAATTCTGAGCTCACCTTCCCCAATTACACTTTAAAGCAACACAACGCACACAGTTGCTTCAAGGAGGACAGGAGAAGCAGCGTCTGCTATATCTTCCTGAAAAGGTACAAGAGCAAACAGGAGGAAGGAGGGATGATGGGCTCCAACGATGTAATTTTTCACCCAGATAATTAGTACAATGCCTAAAGAAAAAAAACAGTCGGAGGGAGCACATCTGGCAGCTATAACAAGGAAATGCCACAATCTGAATAAAACCCTGGAGGCCCGTAACGTCAGGAAAGTCACAAGGCACCTTTGTGTACCCGAGAGGGGCTGGCCTGGCCATTTATCACAGGGAGCTTGCGCATGGATCGCTTCAAAGTTTCTGAATAAAGTAGTAACGACAAAGCATTAGAAATTCTCTACGCCACTGCTATATGAGCTAATCAATCACCTATAAAAAGGTCAGCCCCGTCCAGGGGCCACTTATAATATTACCCAGAGCCTGAATTCACAGGCAGACAAGTTAAAGCTGCAGCGAACACAACTATGACCCACCAAGTTAGATGTGATTCCTGGTGGCATCGGTCACGGTGCCACACGAGATGCTGTTCCTAGCTCCTCACCTCCAAATCCACGGGCAACAGCCGGTGCCATCAGGAAGCCCCTAAGCACATTCACAGGTACCGGGGAGAAGCATCCGTGTTAGGATGATTCTTGGGATTCAAAATTCATCAGTGCTGGCCACCACCAGGTCATCTCACAACAGCTCGAGTTCCGTGCCTCAGTTTACCCAGTTACAGAGGAAAAAAAAAAAGCTGGCAGAGGGATTTATGCCACTTCACACACAAAAGATAGGAGGGTTTGGTATTTTGGCTGAGTATTAGCAATTCCATTTATTAACACTGGAACGCTATACTGAGGAGGGAAGGGAGGTACCTGGAGAGTGCTGAGCAAGAGCTGGCTGGCTTGGGAAATTCTCAATTCCCTCCCACTTCAACATGCCCATCTGCTGCAGAGGCCTCAGGTCAGGAAGGCTGAGGCACTTTGCCAAGCCCTATTAAGTTTTTATTGCACTAAATCAGAGCAGCCCCAGGAAGGTGTTGAGAACACATCTCGGTATTTTCCCCAGCAAAGGTATAAAAGCCTGTTTGTCAAGAGGGACGGTGAATGAAGCAACACTCCTGGCCCAAGGTGCTTCCAAAAAGCCTGTAATATTTAGCTACTGCTGCCCTTCTATTGATCGGGTACCAAAGACTCTCCAACCGCAATCCATCAGCGCGTAACATGGCAGCTCCCGAACTCCACAGGCTGTGGAGCATCTGCTGCTGGGTCCAGAGGAGCTGACGCACTCGCTAGACGAGGCGTTGCTCCAGGCTTGACAGCTCTTCACTGATGGGAGCAGCAAGCCTGCAACGAGGAGACATCTCCGCTACAATTACTGAATATTACTGTCAGAAGGGGATGGAGGCAGAAGGGGAAGGGTTGCAGCAGCTACTCGTAGGACCAGAGCAGCCGCGTCCCAGATGGGGAAGAGACGACCTGCAAGGACACATGTTTGGGGAGAGGACAACAAAAAAAGAGCAAGGACTCTTGCTGGCACACAGAAATGGAGTCTAAATACAGCAGTGGGGAAATGCCACACAACAGCAGCGCTGGAAGCAAGGCTTCAGGAGTAGCTCTCCCAATATCAGAAGCTGATGGGTACCAGCAACCAGCATTTCTAAGCTCTTGGGCCAGGTCCCTGTGCTGCTCCCATCAGCAGTTAATGGGGATCTCTGAGAAAGGAAGGGTGGCAATGCCTTGGATGTGTAAAAACGAGCTTTAAAAATATGAGGTTTCTGGGAGGCACAGGGGCTTCAAGCAGGCTATGTTCATATATGCCTCA